>NW_024067697.1:480000-500000 GCF_009389715.1 Phoenix dactylifera
TCCTACTTGCTACTATTATCTCTCCGTCTCCTCCAATCTCCTCTGACTTGATCGTCGGAGGGCCCCCACTACCCCAGTGGTGGTGCGAGGCTTGCTTGCAGGTTTCCCGGTGGAAGGTGGAGCGCAATCAACACCAACCAAGGCAACTCAGACGGAATCCCGTTCACACCGCTGTGCCAATCGTTCTCGGTTTGGACCACCAGCAACAGTTGGCGCTAGAGGAAGGGCCCGAATCTCAGAGCGATCGTAATGGCACGGCGAGGTGGTCGTGGAGCTTCCAATGCCTCCGGTCGCGGGGCCTCTCGCGCCTCCGGTCGGGAGGCCGCTGCGTCTCCAACACATTCTCAGCAACACTCCACCGCTCCACCTCCCATTCAGATGGTCGAAGCCGCTCAGTTCGACCAGTTAGCCCAGCAGGTTCGCACCCTCGCGGAGGCAGTGCAGAACCTGCAGGGTGTGATGTCTCGGGCGCCGCAGCGGGCCCAGGAGCCGCTGCTCCCTGAGCGCTCACCTGTCCTCCTCAACCCGCGCTCCTTCCTCTCCCATGGGGAGGAGCACCGGCGCGAGGAAGATTCTCGAGCACGGTCCATTCTGCCGGGACCTTCCCATCGGAGCTGCGCGGGGTACGAGAGGCGGGCCCGGGCGCGTTCCCAGACCCCCCAGTCCTCAAAGAACCCGCGCTCCAGTCGGTCCCCCTCTCGGTGCTCCTTGTCTCCCACCCATCGGTCGCGCTCCCTGGACCGGCGGGTGGACGATCTCCACCGACAACTCCAGGTCCTGAAGGGCCACTCCAAAGATCCCTTCGCCGACTTGGAGATCTCCTCCCAGCCGGCGCTTGCCTCGAGGATCCTGCGGACCCCGAATCCGCCGGGGTTTAAAATGCCGGCGATCGAGCCCTATGACGGGGCGGCGGACCCGCGGGATCACGTCGAGAGTTTCAGGACCCTTATGCTCCTCCACGGAGCATCAGATCCTCTCCTCTGCAAGGCCTTCCCGGCGACCCTCCGTGGCCCGGCAAGGGCGTGGTTCGCCGGCTTGGAGGCTAACTCAATCCAGTCCTTCGACCAGTTTACTCGCCTCTTCATCACCCATTTCGCCGTCAGTAGCCGGCGGCGACTGGTCTCCGACTCCCTCTTTGATGTCCGGCAAAACGAGGGAGAAAGCTTGCGGGATTATCTTACCCGCTTCAACAAGGCTACGCTGGAAGTCCGGAACCTGAGCCAGGAGGTGGCTCTTTCAGCCCTGAAGCGTGGCTTCCGAAAGGGCAGACTCACCTTCTCCCTAGACAAACGCCTGCCGCGGAGCTTCCCGGAGCTGTTGTCCCGGGCGAACCAGTATGCGGACGCCGAGGAGGCGGCCGCCCACCGGAGCAAGGAGGCCGCCGAGATCCCTCCAAAGCTCGGGAAGAAAAGGCGAAAAGAGGCACGCCAGAGGAGGAGCCCGACGCCTCAACGTCGGCGCAGAAGCCTGTCGCCGGCGAGGAACCACGGCGCCCTACGCCCTCGTTCTCCGCCCCGACGTTTCAACCGGTACACTCCTCTCCTGACTCCCCGGGCCCAGATCCTCATGGAAATCAAGGGGCGGGAGGACCTCCCGGTCCCGAGACAGATGAAGAAGATTCCTGGGAGGAGGCCCTCTCGGGCGTACTGTGAGTACCACCGGGACCACGGCCACGACACCGAAGATTGCTTACAGCTTCGGGACGAGATCGAGGCTCTCATCCGCCGAGGGCGTCTCGGTCGATATGTGAACGACCGACGTCCCCCCGCAGACCCGCGTCCGGCCGACCCGGCCCCTCAGGAGCCTCGGGAGCAGAATCGACCCGTCGCGGGCGTGATCCACACTATCACTGGGGGCTGCCCCCGGCCCGAGAGGAACGCAGGGGGCTCGACTGAAGCGTCAGGGGCAGCCGTCGCAAAGAGGCAGAGGGTCGGTAATGTAATCACTTTTTGTGATGAAGATGTAAAGGGGGTTCAGACCCCCCACGATGACACCATGGTGATCTCCCTCACTATGGCAAACTATGATGTAAGGCGTGTTCTTGTGGATAGTGGAAGCTCAGCTGATATTTTGTTTTACGAGGCCTTCCAAAAGATGAGCTTGTCCAGACAATTGTTGCACAAAACATCCGCCCCCCTCTTAAAGTGCCTCCGCCCCTCGGAAGCGGCCTACGTCCTTGGCGAAGTCCACGAAGGCGTTTGCGGATCACACTTGGGGGCTAGGTCCTTGGCGCACAAGATCATGAGGCAAGGCTATTATTGGCCTACCTTGTTGGAGGACTCAAAGGATCATGTACGGAAATGCGACGCCTGCCAGCGCCACGCCAACGTCCAGAGAGTCCCTTCTGTCCCCTTGGCACCAATCACTGCACCCTGGCCCTTCGCCCAGTGGGGAATGGATATCCTCGGACCATTCCCCGTTGCTTCAGCTCAGCGAAAATTTTTGATTGTTGCAATCGACTACTTCACCAAGTGGGTGGAGGCAGAGCCGCTGGCCACTATCACGGAGGCGCAAGTCCGAAAGTTCGTGAAGAAGAACATTGTTGCGGGATTTTCACCCCGGCAACAGCCTTAGTCCCAACCGAGCCGAGCAGAAAGAGACCGCGTCCCCCACGAGGTATTGTCCGCTTGGGCGCTCCGGTCCGCGCGTCCATGTTGGAAACCCGCCCATGCCGCTGATATTTCAAAAATTTCAGATGGCAGCGGAATCGGCATGCACGGGTTCGATGTTCATCGCATGAACGCTTGTTTCGAGACCTTTCGTAATTAGGTAAGAATTAAAACTTTTAGAACTAATAGGAAGATCAAATCTTCACCTTGCACGAGTAGATGATCACCGCGAATCTGAATTCGTGGTTTTGGAAGAGGGTTCGTTTGAAGCCGTTCAAACGTCCGGCCTCTACGGGTATCCACACGAAGTAGAGAACCGATCAAAGCTTTCTTGTCTTCCCGGGGTGCTAGCTCCCTTGCAAAGACTCCTTTGATGGCTGATCTCTTCTCTTTCTTTCAACTCTTGAAAGTGCTTGAGAGGAGGAAGAAGAAGAAGGAACTCAAGGAAGAAGAACACAGCTTCTGCAGCCTTCTTTCTTTTCCTGCGTTGGAAGAAGGATTGGAGGAAGAGGAAGACGCCAACGCTTGGACCTTGCTCTTCCTTTGCTTGCGGCTGAACCAAGAGAGGAGAGGGGAGGGTGGCGGCAGCAAGAGGAGGAAGAAAAGGCTTACCCTAGGGCGCCGGCCCTAGTCCTCTTTTAATAAGGTTTGGAGCTCCTAACAATTAGGAGCTCCAAGATAATTTTCCAAAGAGGGGGCGCCGGCCCCCTCTTCTTCATGTCGCCCTAGCCTTGTGAGAGGGGCTGATGTCCCTCTTACTTGGTTAACCTAATCCTCTTCCAAAGAGGATTAGGTGCCTCTCTCATGGTTTAATCCCAATCCAATTAGGATTAGCCAATTGGGTTCAATCTATGCTAGTCCTAATCCAATTAGGACTTGAATGAACCATGACTCAATTGAACTCTTCAATCCTAATCCATTTAGGAGTCATGTTGATTCATTAGATTAATAATTAATTTAGACTTAAGGAATCCTAATCTAATTAGGATGTATTCAATTTTAGTCCTAATCCAATTAGGACTCTATTTGAATCCGAAGTCCTAATCCAATTAGGATTTCTAGGAATCCTACTCCAAGTAGGAATCCAATTTTAATTCAAAATTCCTAATCTCATTAGGATTGTAGGAATCCTATTCCAAGTAGGAATTTCAGTCCTACTCCAACTAGGATTCCCAGCCCTAATCCAATTAGGACTCTAGGAATCCTACCTGAAGTAGGATTTGTGTTTAAGTCCAATTAATCAATTGCCTTTGTTCCTTCTTCAACTTTTTATCAATCAAATTGATTTCTTGTGATTCCTAATCACGATTTCAACCATCGGATCGGTCAATACTTCTAGTGTGTGTGACCCCATAGGTTCTATTCTGACTGGTAGTGAGATATATTGTGATCTCTATCACTATATCATTGAAAACTCCTTTCAATGGGTTGGAACGATTCCAACTCAACTCATTAAGGTTTATCGATCATCAAGATAATCCCTATGAGTCCCACCATCCACCAGTGACACCTAGCAGCATGTAGTGGCTACCCAGTAGAATGGAATGATGAACCTCTAGGTGCAGTTAACATGTGATACAGTCCTACTATCGTGGATCCCTACAGGACGGAGGTCATGGACAACTCGTCAAACCCCATCGTCTGTCATATGTCAAGATTTGTTCGACTCGAGTTCGATAGTGGAAAACTCTTTCTCCACTTTATATTACTGCCCTGGCCAAGGTCTTAGAACTCAGTCTAACAAATCACATAGGATCACTCCTCTTCTATCAAGGTCGATAGATTCCTTATAGGTGCATACCCTACTCCTACAGTGAACTTACTGCAGCCAATCTACACTGCATGGACCCATATGGCTAGAGACCATGTATGTGTGCAGTCAAACTACAATAACCTCACTGTGAGTAGCCGAAGCACCGCAGGTCAAAGGACCAGTCACACTACTGCAACGTCAAGCAAGTCACTGACGAGTGGATAGACATCCAAGTGACTTCTTGTCTTGGTCACGCTCAGTACCCTTGTTCTCTAACAAGCACCTGCACTATCACTTCAGTGTCCCTACACTGTGGACTCAAGTCTCATCCATCCAGAAGGAAAGTGATCTGTGCACTGATCGGATCGATCACCGTCCTCGTGATGATCCATTGATCAGGAGCATTTAGAAATTAATCACCAATGATACATGGCTCAAATTCTCAACTCTTGAGAATATGTATCATCATCTTATTAATTCCTTGGACGATTCATAGACACATAAATAATATGAATGAAAAGATGCCTTTTATTTATTCAATAATAAACAGTCAAGTACAAAATTATGTTCCTAGAATCAACAATGTGTCAGCCAAATTGGCTTCTAGGGCATACATCTAACAATCTCCCACTTGCACTAAAGCCAATTGGTCATATATCTTAGGCCCATCTTCTCAAGGTGGGCTTCAGTCTTTTGCTGACTCAGCTGCTTAGTGAACGGGTCTGCCACGTTATCCGCGGAGTCTACTCTCTGCACCTCTACATCATAGTCGCGTATGAAATGGAAGCGCCGCTCTATGTGCTTGGACTTCTGATGAGACCATGGCTCCATAGCTAGTGCTATGGTGCCAATGTTATCGCAGTAAAGTGTTATGGCATCTAATGACATTACACCTAACTCTGCAATTAACTTTTAATCAGAAGGTTTCCACTGCACCCTTAGATACGGCTTAACATTCAGCTTCTAAGGTAGAATCTATAATGATCGGTTGTTTGGAACTCTTCCAATTTACTGAACCACAATTGCACATATTCTGATGTAGACTTTCTATCATCAATATGTGTGCATCCTTCTACCTTCAACTCTGATCTTCTCCCAAAGACCAAGAACATGTCCTTAGTTCTTCTCAAGTACTTAAGACTGTTCTTCACAGCTATCCAGTGCTTCTTGCCTGGATCCGACTGATATCTGCTTGTGACACTCACAGCAAGAGCTATATCAGGTTGTGCACACAGCATGGCATACATGAGGCTTCCTATTGCCGATGCATAGGAAATCTTGCTCATGTGTTGAATTTCTTCAGATGTGTTGGGGCACATCTTCTTGGAGAGATGAATTCCATGTCTTAGGGGTAAGAGACCCCTCTTGGAGTTTTCCATGCTGAACCTCTTCAGCACCTCCTCTATGTACATCTTCTGTGAAAGGCCAAACATCCTTTTAGATCTATCTCTATAGACCTTTATTCCCAAAATATAGGATGCTTCCCCAAGGTCTTTCATGGAGAATTCTTTTTGACAACCAGACCTTGACCGAGGTTAGCATGGGAATATCATTCCCAATCAGGAGAATGTTATCTACGTACAGTACGAGAAAAATGACAGCACTCCCACTAACCTTTTTTGAAAACACACGGTTCCTCTTCGTTTTTGATGAAATCAAACGTTTTGATTGCGTCATCGAAATGAGTGTTCCAACTCCGAGATGCTTGCTTTAGTCCATAGATGGACCTTTGCAGCTTGCAGACCTTGTGATCTCCATCACTGGAAGTGAAACCCAAAGGTTGTTCCATATAGATATCTTCATCAAGATATCCATCTGCCAGATTTCATAATCATGAAATGCTGCAATGGCAAGCAATGTTCGGATGGATTTTAGCATGGCTACAGGTGAAAAGGTCTCCTGATAGTCAATGCCTTCGCGCTGACTATACCCTTTCGCCACAAGCCTTGCCTTATAGGTCTCTACCTCTCCATCCGAACCTATCTTCCTCTTGTAGATCCATTTGCATCCAATAGGTACAATACCTTTTGGTGGATCTACTAAGGTCCAGACTTGGTTGGAATGCATGGAGTCTAACTCTGACTTCATAGCTTCCAGCCATTTCTCGGAATCGATATCAGATATCGCCTCGTCGTAGGTTTTGGGATCTTGTGTATGATCCCTATCTCCCACTAGGAACATTTCCTTGGTATCCTCTTCAAGTATACCTAAGTATCTATCGGGAGGATGGGAGACCCTACTAGATCTACGAGGTGGTTGAGGGACATCGTGTACTGGCTCTGTATGAATGGGTTCAATAGGATCCATGACTCGTTGCTTTTCAGAGACTTTCTCTTCAAGCTCAATTTTCCTCCCACTGCCTCTATCAAGGATAAACTGATTTTCCAAGAAGATGGCATGACGGCTCACAAACACATTGTGATCCTCTGAGATGTAGAAATTGTATCCTAATGACTCTTTAGGATATCCTATAAAACGAGCACTTATGGTCCTAGCCTCTAACTTGTCCGCCTGTAGTCGATTGACGTGGGCCGGACATCCCCAAATCTTGAGATGACCCAGACTTGGTTTCTTACCATGCCATATCTCATACGGTGTGGTAGGAACGGATTTAGAGGGAACTCTATTCAATAAATAAATCGCTGTGAGTAAGGCATCTCCCCAAAGGAACATAGGTAAATCAGTGAAGCTCATCATGGACCTGACCATATCCAATAGGGTCCGATTTCTCCTCTCTGACACCCCGTTGAGTTGAGGTGTACCCGGAGGTGTCCATTGTGAGACTATGCCGTTTTCTTTGAGATAGTCCCGGAATTCTCCACTAAGGTATTCTCCTCCCCGATCTGATCGAAGAGCCTTAAGAGGTTTTCCAGTTTGTTTTTCTACTTCATTTTTGAACTCTTTGAACTTTTCAAAGGATTCAGACTTGTGTCTCATAAGATACACATACCCATACCGTGAATAATCATCGGTAAAGGTAATGAAGTAAGAATAACGTCCCCTGGCTAGCACATCGAATGGGCCACATACATCTGTATGTACTAGGGTAAGTATTTCAGTGGTCCTCTCCCCATGTCCTACAAAGGGCAGTCTAGCCATTTTTCCTTGAAGACAGGACTCGCAAACTGGATATGACTCGGAAGTCAATGAGCCTAAGAGCCCATCTTTATCCATTTTGTTCATTCTATCTTCTCCAATATGGCCAAGTCTGAGGTGCCACAAATATCTTTGGTTTATCTCATCTCTGGATCTTTTGGATCCTTTGGCACTCACATCTTGCTCGGTAACATTCACAGATACATCCATATGTAAATGATAGAGACTGTCAATCATAAAACCACGTGCGACTATTTTATTTCTCAAATAAATAGAACAGCAGTCTTTGTCAAATGTAAAAACATGACCTTCCTGTGCTAGATATGAAAACAGAAATCAAATTTCTGCTAGCAACAGGTACATAATAGCAGTCTCTAAGTATTAAACTAAATCCAGACGGTAGTCGCAGATGGTAGGTGCCCACAGCCACAGCAGCAACTTTTGCCCCGTTGCCAACCCGAAGGGTTACCGCACCTTCTGCCAGCCTTCTACTTTCCTTTAGACCCTGCATGGTAGTGCACAAATGAGCACTAGAACCAGAATCTATAACCCAACTGGAAGTAGAAGAAACCGTTAGATTAGTTTCAATTATGAGCAAGTCTATACCTTCTGAAGGTGTGTCACCTTTCTTGTTCTTCAGGCTCTCGAGGTATGAAGGACAGTTTCTCTTCCAGTGGCCTTCGACATTGCAGTGGAAACATTTTCCTTTGTCGTTAGCCTTTTTCTTTTGAACTTCCTTCTTTGGCTTCTTGTCTTTCTTCTGCTTCTTTGTAGGCTTCCTTTTCTTCCAAGTAGACTTTCTCTTGGAACCAGAAGTCAACTCAGCAGCGAGGACATTGCCCCTTGAACCTTTCAAGACTCCCTCAGCAGTTACCAACATGTTGATTAGTTCAGTCTTAGTGCATTCAATCTTATTCATGTGGTAGTTTACTATAAACTGACCAAATGAATCAGGAAGTGACTGTAGGATCAAATCCACTTGCAATTCCTTGTGCATGTCCATACCGAGCTTCTCAAGCTCCTCTAGGTCCTTGATCATGGTCAGACCGTGATCATGGACAGACTGCCCTTCGCGCATCTTCGCTTTGAAAAGCCTCTTGGACACTTCAAAACGAGCTGTGCGACTCTGCTCACCATACAACTCTTGTAGGTGTGCCAGTATGTCCCTAGCAGTCTTTATATTTTCATGCTGGCATTGGAGTTCATTAGACATAGATGCCATCATATAGCATTTTACTCTAATGTCATCATCCAACCACTTTTTATGCATCTCACGCTGAACATCAGTGGGACGTGCTGGTAATGTGGGGATATCTGAATCGAGTATATAGCCTATCTTCTCACAGTCCAAAACTATTTTGAGATTTCTAAGCCAGTCCTTGTAATTGGTTCCAGTCAGTCGGTTGGTCTCAAGAATACGGGTCAAAGGGTTTGAAGCCGACATTGTATCTGCAGAGAGTAAAGATTCTAGTTAGACTCTTGTACTTGATCCTAATCTGTCCTAAGGTCTTTTAGAACAAATATGACTCCCACTATTTTTTCGAATTCCTCACACTCCCCTGGTAGGAAAAACGGAAATTCCACACGACTAGGGTTTCTAGTGGGTACTGCGGTCCCACCAATTCACATGCCACCTCACCTAACAGTTATTGGTGACACATAGATGGATGAGTGTACAACTCTTGTACAATGCTTCTCAAGCATGTTGCAGTGCAACTTGGTCTCTAAGCCATGAAGACCTCACCTAACAGTTATTGGTCTCATTTCTTAGTTAAGTCAGACCCACTGTATAACCGTAGGAATAAAGTCGTCATTGGGTCCTCACCTAACAGTTATTGGTGCCCAACCCCACCTTTACCCTACAACATCTCATGTCTATAGAGAGATCCAGCCCCCCAATGCAACTTGACCACTGTATCCAGCCGAGACAAGTCAACATCAGAAAGGCCTTAGCAGCTCTACTACAGTGGAAGACCTATTGACTTAATATTGGTTAATCAGGTCTTAGTGTTTGCAACTTGAGCCTTTCATAAGAGGTAATCGAACAATTGGCCAGGTAAGCAGGTGGGAGGCTCCCCTTACTCAGAGAGTAAGGTCCTAATTAAGTAACCACCTTTCATGCTTTCCTAGACACCAATTAGATCAATTAATCTAATATGACTTGCTCATGTCGGTTCACTCTCGACTTGATTGAGGAGGTTTTGATTTAGGTCTCAATTGGGTTTGCTACATCACATGTAAACCTATCTACCCGACTCGCATTCACATCTCATGCAAATGGTACATCACAGGCAGTTATAATCGCAGCATCAAATAAAGTTAAACTTTAAATAGGTGATGATCATGGATTCTAATTAGGTCGTATTACAAGCACATGCACATCAATCGATCAAGTGGTCTTCAACTCTTGAATTCGTTCTAAGCCTCCTTGATTCGATTCTTGATCAACTCTTGATCCCATCGCCATCAACCGCTTAGATCATCTTTCATCTCATGCCTTTGCTTCAACTTGATCGTTGATGTACATCACATCACAGAAATACAACCAGATGTAAAATAAAAATAAAAATAAATTACATCTCCCTTTTAGGAGGCACGCAGGCCTCTCAAAACATCAAATAAGATGCATGCAAGCATCTGAAAAATTACATGACATCGCAGATCACATCGCAGGTCATTACATTTGATACCAAAAGGGTTTGAATCCTATGATCATCACCGTATGCAACAATTATAATTTTCAGATCTGAAAACTAACTGATTATATCATGATATAGGTTGCTGATCATGCTAATCATGATTCTAAACTTTGTAATCCCATTAACAACGCAATTAGAATCATCATTTTATCACATAAAAATCAGCATGCAAAAATCAGCACCCCTGAAAAATCTGCATGCAGAAATTTTCAGCATGCATGATCATTCAATTTTCAGATCTAATAAGCCTTTAGTTAATTAATTCTTACTTTAATCTACGAAGCCTAGGCTCTGATACCACTGTTGGAAACCCGCCCATGCCGCTGATATTTCAAAAATTTCAGATGGCAGCGGAATCGGCATGCACGGGTTCGACGTTCATCGCATGAACGCTTGTTTCGAGACCTTTCGTAATTAGGTAAGAATTAAAACTTTTAGAACTAATAGGAAGATCAAATCTTCACCTTGCACGGGTAGATGATCACCGCGAATCTGAATTCGTGGTTTTGGAAGAGGGTTCGTTTGAAGCCGTTCAAACGTCCGGCCTCTACGGGTATCCACACGAAGTAGAGAACCGATCAAAGCTTTCTTGTCTTCCCGGGGGTGCTAGCTCCCTTGCAAAGACTCCTTTGATGGCTGATCTCTTCTCTTTCTTTCAACTCTTGAAAGTGCTTGAGAGGAGGAAGAAGAAGAAGGAACTCAAGGAAGAAGAACACAGCTTCTGCAGCCTTCTTTCTTTTCCCTGCGTTGGAAGAAGGATTGGAGGAAGAGGAAGACGCCAACGCTTGGACCTTGCTCTTCCTTTGCTTGCGGCTGAACCAAGAGAGGAGAGGGGAGGGTGGCGGCAGCAAGAGGAGGAAGAAAAGGCTTACCCTAGGGCGCCGGCCCTAGTCCTCTTTTAATAAGGTTTGGAGCTCCTAACAATTAGGAGCTCCAAGATAATTTTCCAAAGAGGGGGCGCCGGCCCCCTCTTCTTCATGTCGCCCTAGCCTTGTGAGAGGGGCTGATGTCCCTCTTACTTGGTTAACCTAATCCTCTTCCAAAGAGGATTAGGTGCCTCTCTCATGGTTTAATCCCAATCCAATTAGGATTAACCAATTGGGTTCAATCTATGCTAGTCCTAATCCAATTAGGACTTGAATGAACCATGACTCAATTGAACTCTTCAATCCTAATCCATTTAGGAGTCATGTTGATTCATTAGATTAATAATTAATTTAGACTTAAGGAATCCTAATCTAATTAGGATGTATTCAATTTTAGTCCTAATCCAATTAGGACTCTATTTGAATCCGAAGTCCTAATCCAATTAGGATTTCTAGGAATCCTACTCCAAGTAGGAATCCAATTTTAATTCAAAATTCCTAATCTCATTAGGATTGTAGGAATCCTATTCTAAGTAGGAATTCCAGTCCTACTCCAACTAGGATTCCCAGCCCTAATCCAATTAGGACTCTAGGAATCCTACCTGAAGTAGGATTTGTGTTTAAGTCCAATTAATCAATTGCCTTTGTTCCTTCTTCAACTTTTTATCAATCAAATTGATTTCTTGTGATTCCTAATCACGATTTCAACCATCGGATCGGTCAATACTTCTAGTGTGTGTGACCCCATAGGTTCTATTCTGACTGGTAGTGAGATATATTGTGATCTCTATCACTATATCATTGAAAACTCCTTTCAATGGGTTGGAACGATTCCAACTCAACTCATTAAGATTTATCGATCATCAAGATAATCCCTATGAGTCCCACCATCCACCAGTGACACCTAGCAGCATGTAGTGGCTACCCAGTAGAATGGAATGATGAACCTCTAGGTGCAGTTAACATGTGATACAGTCCTACTATCGTGGATCCCTACAGGACGGAGGTCATGGACAACTCGTCAAACCCCATCGTCTGTCATATGTCAAGATTTGTTCGACTCGAGTTCGATAGTGGAAAACTCTTTCTCCACTTTATATTACTGCCCTGGCCAAGGTCTTAGAACTCAGTCTAACAAATCACATAGGATCACTCCTCTTCTATCAAGGTCGATAGATTCCTTATAGGTGCATACCCTACTCCTACAGTGAACTTACTGCAGCCAATCTACACTGCATGGACCCATATGGCTAGAGACCATGTATGTGTGCAGTCAAACTACAATAACCTCACTGTGAGTAGCCGAAGCACCGCAGGTCAAAGGACCAGTCACACTACTGCAACGTCAAGCAAGTCACTGACGAGTGGATAGACATCCAAGTGACTTCTTGTCTTGGTCACGCTCAGTACCCTTGTTCTCTAACAAGCACCTGCACTATCACTTCAGTGTCCCTACACTGTGGACTCAAGTCTCATCCATCCAGAAGGAAAGTGATCTGTGCACTGATCGGATCGATCACCGTCCTCGTGATGATCCATTGATCAGGAGCATTTAGAAATTAATCACCAATGATACATGGCTCAAATTCTCAACTCTTGAGAATATGTATCATCATCTTATTAATTCCTTAGACGATTCATAGACACATAAATAATATGAATGAAAAGATGCCTTTTATTTATTCAATAATAAACAGTCAAGTACAAAATTATGTCCCTAGAATCAACAATGTGTCAGCCAAATTGGCTTCTAGGGCATACATCTAACAGTCCAGCGCTGACGGAGGGAGACGTTTCCGGCCCGCGCGTCCAGCGCTGACGGGGGGGATTGCCCTCACGGTTTTGTCCCACAAAAGGGCCCTCGTGAGGAAAAGGCTTCGCCCTCCTCATTATAAGGCACGGAACCTTTCCGCTCTAGCCGATGTGGGACTAAATTCAAGGCCCCCTCCCCCCCCCACAACATAGCCCCCCCAGCGGGAAGGTTCCGGCCAGGTTTTACCCCAACGGGCCCCCACAGTCCTGGAGGGTAGTCAATGGAGAGAGGAGGCTTGCCCTCCTTCTAGCGCCATCTGTTGCGGGATTTTCACCCCGGCAACAGCCTTAGTCCCAACCGAGCCGAGCAGAAAGAGACCGCGTCCCCCCACGAGGTATTGTCCGCTTTGGGCGCTCCGGTCCGCGCGTCCAGCGCTGACGGAGGGAGACGTTTCCGGCCCGCGCGTCCAGCGCTGACGGGGGGATTGCCCTCACGATTTTGTCCCACAAAAGGGCCCTCGTGAGGAAAAGGCTTCGCCCTCCTCATTATAAGGCACGGAACCTTTCCGCTCTAGCCGATGTGGGACTAAATTCAAGGCCCCCTCCCCCCCCCACAACAAACATCATTGTCCGATTTGGGGTACCTCGGGTCCTCATCTCGGATAATGGTCGACAGTTCGACAACAAGCATTTCCGTGACTTCTGCGAGGAGTTCGGGATCGAGCATCGGTTCACATCTGTGTCGCATCCCCAAACCAACGGTGAGGCCGAGGTCACAAATCGGACAATCCTCCAAGGAATCAAAGCGCGAATCGGTCGGACGGGGCAAGCTTGGGTCGAAGAACTCGAGAATGTCCTTTGGGCGTATCGGACCACGCATCGGACCCCTACCGAGGAGACGCCTTTCAACCTAACCTATGGCACGGAAGCCGTTGTCCCCGTGGAGCTCGGACTCCCCTCACCTCGGGTGGCCGCGCACCGACCCGAGGCCGATTCGGAGCAACTCCGAGGGAACCTGGATCTCTTGGAAGAAGCGAGGGAAATGGCGCAGGTTCGGATGGCGATGTATCAGCGGAGGGTGGCCCGATATTACAACTCCAAGGTCCGACCGAAGCTTTTCAGAATCGGAGATCTGGTGCTAAGGCGAGCTAAAGCATCTCAACCTGCGGAAGGTGGGAAGCTAGCGCCAAATTGGGAAGGCCCGTATAGGGTTCGCTGGGTAAACCGACCTGGCTCCTACCAGTTGGAGGCCCTAGATGGTCGAGAAATTCCAAGGAGCTGGAATTCCGCTAACCTGCGGATGTATTACCAGTAGAACGACAATGCCAGAAAGACAGTTCAAAAATGTATAACACTTTTCATTTCAATAATTTCTGGTTACAATGGCGTGCTCGTATGATTACAAGGAATTCCCAGAGGAGAATTAGGGTGTAAAGAAAGTAAAGAAGAGGTGGAGACTCCGAGGAGCTGAAGATCTGGGATCTCGAAACCTCCATCTGAAGCGGCTGCAATCCCGCCGGAAGTGGGTGCTTCCAACCGGAGGCGCCATCGGCGTCTCACGAAAAAGACGAAGAGCCGGCGCGGATGAAGAAGAAGTGGACGAAGGAGAAGTCCACACTGCTCCTACCCAGAGGCGCCATCCACGCCTCACAAAAAAGACGAGGAGCCGCCGCAGAAGAAGCTCCCGCTGCCTCCAGGGGAACGCCACCTCCAAGGGATATTCCGGTCCTCCCCAGTGTTAGGGGAGAGAAGGAATACAAGGGAGAAGAGCATATGGAGGCGCGGTCCCGGATCAAGCTTCTGGTGCAGAGCTCAATTGGGAGGCCGAACTTCAAGGAGGGGAGACGTGATCCCGGATGAAACGCCTAGAGCGGAGTTCCGCCGGGGAGAACCTCCTTGTTGATCCCAGATGAAACGGCTAGTTGGCGGAAGTCGCGAAGGGCGCGCCTCCCGTTCCTTCGATAGGGGTCTCTCAACCATGCGCCGGAGAGGAGGCCCACGATCCATGGCAATCTGAACAGCTCCGGCTTGGCAGGCTCCATCGCACCTGCACCTATATTTATAGCCAAACTGCGGCCCCCCGGTCGTTCCGATGCGGGTGGCTCCAATAAATGCGGGCGCATTGAATCCGGAGCCGATCCGGCTCTCGAGGCGTATCTTCCCGCGATTTCCTAAGCGTCATTCTCCTTAATCGCATTCTTTGTGCAGGACACTCCGGGTGGCCTGTACCCCTAGGTCCACGTATCTCCGCTCGCGCCCAGGCCGCATCCGCCTCGAAGAACGTGCGTATCGCGGCCGCTTAACTGACACTCCTCGCAAGCAGCAACTGGCGATCCGATTTCTCAGGTAACCCCTCAATTAGCATTTAATGCCCATCTGGTGTTCCCCAGGCAACGCTTAGAGAGGAGGAGAAACACGATCGCAGCTGGCCACAGAGAAATCCCGTCGGGCGGCAAGCGACAGGCGCACGACCAGCGAGCGGAATTTTCCGAGGCTCGGCCCTCGGATGCCAGGCTAACCCGATGATCATCACGGGAGCAGACTAGCCTGAAGCCCCGACCGGTCGCCTCGGCTTGCGCCAGCCTTGGCCGACCAAACGAGCGGAATTTCCCGAGGCTCGGCCCTCGGATGCCAGGCTAACCCGATGATCATCCCGGGAGCAGACTAGCCTGAAGCCCCGACCGGTCGCCTCGGCTTGCGCCAGCCTTGGCCGACCAACGAGCGGAATTTTTCGAGGCTCGGCCCTCGGATGCCAGGCTAACCCGATGATCATCCCGGGAGCAGACTAGCCTGAAACTCCGACCGGTCGCCTCGGCTTGCGCCAGCCTTGGCCGACCACGAGCGGAATTTTCTGAGGCCTGACAACCCTCGGATGCCAGGCTAACCCGATGATCATCCCCGGGAGCAGACTAGCCTGAAGCCCCGACCGGTCGCCTCGGCTTGCGCCAGCCTTGGCCGACCAACGAGCGGAATTTCCCGAGGCTGGAATATGCTGAATTATTCGATTCGAATTGGAATTGGTCAATTCATCCAGAACTTATTAGGCGAAACAAGAATTGATTTTGGTCAAATCGCTTCTCTTTTTGTCCAAGTCACTTCCCTTTTTGTCCAAGTCACTTCCCCTTTTCTTTGTGAGTATCGGGAATATCCCCATTCATAGGTCCGAGATCCACATCTATGAATTGAAAGGTCCGAATGATCAACTCTGCAATCAGTTGTTAGAATCAATAGGTGTTCAAATCGTTCATTTCTCGGCCCTCGGATGCCAGGCTAACCCGATGATCATCCCGGGAGCAGACTAGCCTGAAGCCCCGACCGGTCGCCTCGGCTTGCGCCAGCCTTGGCCGACCAACGAGCGGAATTTCCCGAGGCTCGGCCCTTGGATGCCAGGCTAACCCGATGATCATCCCGGGAGCAGACTAGCCTGAAGCCCCGACCGGTCGCCTCGGCTTGCGCCAGCCTTGGCCGACCAACGAGCGGAATTTCCCAAGGCTCGGCCCTCGGATGCCAGGCTAACCCGATGATCATCCGGGAGCAGACTAGCCTGAAGCCCCGACCGGTCGCCTCGGCTTGCGCCAGCCTGGCCGACCAACGAGCGGAATTTCCCGAGGCTCGGCCCTCGGATGCCAGGCTAACCCGATGATCATCCCGGGAGCAGACTAGCCTGAAGCCCCGACCGGTTGCCTCGGCTTGCGCCAGCCTTGGCCGACCAACGAGCGGAATTTTCTGAGGCCCTGACAACCCTCGGATGCCAGGCTAACCCGATGATCATCCCGGGAGCAGACTAGCCTGAAGCCCCGACCGGTCGCCTCGGCTTGCGCCAGCCTTGGCCGACCAACGAGCGGAATTTCCCGAGGCTCGGCCCTCGGATGCCAGGCTAACCCGATGATCATCCCGGAGCAGACTAGCCTGAAGCCCCGACCGGTCGCCTCGGCTTGCGCCAGCCTTGGTCGACCAACGAGCGGAATTTTCCGAGGCTCGGCCCTCGGATGCCAGGCTAACCCGATGATCACCCGGGAGCAGACTAGCCTGAAGCCCGCCGCGGTCGCCTCGGCTTGCGCCAGCCTTGGCCGACCAACGAGCGAAATTTCCTGAGGCCTAACCCTCGGATGCCTGGCCTGGCGCCGGAAGAAATTCCCTGAGGCCTAACCCTCGGAGGCCTGGCTTAGCGCCGGAAGAATTTCCTGAGGCCTAACCCTCGGATGCCTGGCTTAGCGCCGGAAGAATTTCCTGAGGCCTAACCCTCGGATGCCTGGCTTAGCGCCGGAAGAATTTTCTGAGGCCTAACCCTCGGATGCCTGGCCTAGCGCCGGAAGAATTTCCTGAGGCCTAACCCTCGGATGCCTGGCTTAGTGCCGGAAGAATTTCCTGAGGCCTAACCCTCGGATGCCTGGCTTAGCGCCGGAAGAATTTCCTGAGGCCTAACCCTCGGATGCCTGGCTTAACGCCGGAAGAAATTTTCTGAGGCCTAACCCTCGGATGCCTGGCTTAGCGCTGGAAGAATTTCCTGAGGCCTAACCCTCGGATGCCTGGCTTAGTGCCAGAAGAATTTCCTGAGGCCTAACCCTCGGATGCCTGGCTTAGCGCCAGAAGAATTTCCTGAGGCCTAACCCTCAGATACCTGGCCTAGCGCCAGAAGAAATTTCAAGAGTCGGGAGTCAACGAGACGCTACCAAGAGTTAAAAAGAAGAAGGACGAAAGTGAAATGAAGAAACTCCATTTGCATTAACTTTCATTGTTTCAGGGCCGAGACCCATACAACTTGGCAAAACGCCGACACACAAAGAAAAGTACAGAGGGTCAGCTTGGAGGAACCCCCGGGTCGGGAACGCCCGGCACGTCTGCAAGGGGTAGGGAGACGGTTGGAGAATCAGCAGGCAATGGCGCCGGAGGGGAGTCAAGAAGGGAGATCCCACTCAGGTCTATTTCAGGGTACTTAGCCGACACCCTTGCCAGGCCTTCCTCGAAGCCTAAGACAAAGGAGTCGGACCCCGCGTCCGACATGTCACGGACGAACTCGACTGACGATAGGCCTGTACCGCCCCCGACATGTCACGGGTGAACTCGGCGGACTGACGATAAGCCTGTACCGCCTGACGCCCGATCTCCGCACTCTTCTCGGCCAGCGCCGCCTCTGCTTGCTCCATAATCTGAGCTTTTGCCTCCAAGACTTTCGCCACAATCCGGTCATCCGCCTCGGAGGAGACCCTCAGCAGATCAGCCTGGGCCTCCTTGTGCTTCGCCTCGGCAGCGATGCGAGCAGCCTCAGCCTCCTCCAGGCGCGAATGAAGCTCCTGGTCGCTCGCGCGGGACTTCTCCAAGGCCGACTCCAATTCGCCCAGCTTGGCTTCAAGAGACCGGATCCGGTTGCGGGCGTTGTCGGCTGACCGCTGGGCCTTCTCCCACCTCTCCCGATAGTCGGCAGCCTTCCGGGACTGCTTCTCGGCCCGCTCCTCCGCCTTCTTGATCTCGCCCTCGAGACCCGAGGCAACCTTGAGTTGCTCCCGAGCCTCCAACAGTTGCTTCTCGAGGGTGGCGAAGCCGAGTGCCCGCTCTTCGGCCACCTGGAGCCTCGTCTCGAGGTCCCTGGTCGTCCTCCCCGCCGCAGCCTGACCTCCCTCCTCTACTGCCTTCAGTTGGCTCTCGGCCCTCGCCAGAAGCCTCGCCTGTTCCTCGTAGCACTCCTCCAGGCGGATCATGTACTGGGCGAGCTAAGAGATAGGAAAAACGAGGGCGTCAGGCGGGGATCAACAGAGCCTATAAATGATGAAAGCGACCAAAAGAACACTCACCGACATGAGACAGACGCAGCTGGCAGCCCCAACGTCAGGGACCCTCATCTCCCGGACCCGCCTGCGGTCCTTCTCCAGCAGCACCGTCTCGATGAGGTTTCGGGCGCCGGCGAAAGTGAAGGCCGACCCCGACTTCTTCCCGGAGTCGGACGGTGGTTCTGCAGCCTTACCCTTACCCATCGCTTGGGGAAGAGTCATGCTGACCATGCTCGGGGCGGGGACCGCCCCTGGAATTGACAGGGTCCCGCTCGGCCGGGGCCTCGGCGCGTCCCTCCTCGTATCATCCGGAGCCGACCGAGTCGAAGGCTGGGCTGGGGACCGATCACGTCCAACCCGTCCATCCCGGGCGCGCCCGGGTGATGCCTCCGGAGAAACGGTAGTCTCGGCGTCGGAGGGCTGATACAGCATCAACTGCCGGTCCGCGCCCGCGGCGTCCCCCTGATCGGCGGGTCCGGACCCGTCTGTCGGCGTCGGAGTCGCCTGCCGGCGGGACTTCTTCGCCGGTGGGGCCCCACTCGGAGGAGCTCGTTTCTTCCTCCGGACTGCTTCCAGTAGGGACGTCCTACCAACAGCCATTGCCTTGTCCGACCGCATGACATCGTCGATCTCTGCAAAAAGGACGAGGTGGTCGGAGGTTGAGAAACTGAAGGAAAGAACGAGACGAAAGAGGAGAAAGGAGCTAAAAAAGAAATGGTGGCGGGCTCACGGTCAGCGGGGACCGAGCTCAGACCGACGTTCACCAAGGTATCCTCGGAAATAAGGCGAGCCACCGGGGGAGCCGGCCCTCGGCAACCAACTCCTTCAAGACGGCGACGCCATCGGATTCCTCCCTCGACAACCTCGATAGGCCAATCGGGGACTTCATCGGCGTCTCCCAGGTTGCCCTGATTCCCCAAGAGGGATCTGCGTCAACGAAAAAGCAAGCGCCCCTTCCAGCCGTGAATGGAGGTAGGAGCCTCCTTGACGAGGCCGCACCCTCGCCGCGCCGCAAAGCACCACCACCCTTTATCCTGGGGGTGGCCGCTCAGGCCGTAGCATTCCCAAAAGACATTCAGGGTGGCGGGAACCTCGTGCATGCGGCAGAGAACCTGAAAGGCCGTCAGGGCGCGCCATGAGTTCGGCACCAGTTGCGTCGACGCCACTCTTAAACCCCGAAGCACCTGAACGACTAAGTCCGAGGGGGGAAAGCGGAACCCGGCCTGAAGAATGCCCTCATTGATGGCAACCTTCCCTGGAGGAGGATGGGACATCCTCTCCTCAGGCCCCGGGAGTGTAACATTGCAGGCCTCGGGAAGGTGGTATCGAGCCACGAACCTATCTAGGTCTTCGGCGACCAACTCCGACTTAATGCGGTCTGCTCTCTCTTCGCCCATCCCTAATGGCCAGTGAATCTACGGTCAGGACAGGGTCAAGAAGGGGGAAAGGACCGGAAC
>NW_024067697.1:805000-910000 GCF_009389715.1 Phoenix dactylifera
AATCAACAGCATATGATGAAACACAATGCATTTATTTATATTAAATGTCATGTACATGATTTGAAAAATCAAAAGAAAATCCTTCACAATACATATTGCGATGGCTTGTAGGGCATCTACTCTTTCAATCTCCCACTTGCACTAAAGCCAATCGCCCTTATATTTCATCCCCATACAATCGAGGTGGCGATCGAACTGCTGTTGTGGTAGAGCTTTAGTGAAACGGATCTGCTAAGTTGTTCTTTGTGTCTACTCGTTCAATGACTATGTCTTGTCTCTCGACGATCTCTCGAACGAGGTGGAAGCATCTTAGAATGTGCTTGGATTTGTGATGAGATCTTGGTTCCTTGCTTGAGCAACAGTTCCAGTGTTGTCACAATAAACTGGAACTGGTCCAGCCAATCTCAGGAACTACTCCAACTCAGCGATAAACTTCTTCATCCAGACAGCTTCTTAGCGGCTTCACTTACAGCGATGTATTCTGCCTCAGTAGTTGAGTCAGCTACAGTTTGCTGCTTGGAACTCTTTCCAGCTTACTGCAAACCACCATGTTAGGGTAAAGACATACCCTGAAGTGGACTTGCTATCATCTAGGTCTGATTGAAAACTAGATCAGAAAATCCTTTTAGTTTCAACTCAGATCTTCCATAAACTAGAAAAATTATCTTTAGTCCTTCTTAAGTACTTAAGAATATTTTTTACAGCTATCCAATGATTCTCTCCTGGATCAGCCTGGAATCTGCTTGTTATGCCTAAGGCATAAGCAACATCAGGCCTAGTACTAGCATAGCATACATAATTGATCCTACTGCCGAAGCATAGGAAATAGAATTCATTCTATTCCTCTCTTCAGATGTCTTAGGAGACCATCTTCTTAGAGAGACGTAATGCCATGACTATAGGCAAGTAACCTCTTTACTTCCTTCCATGCTGAATCTTTTCAGCACATGATCTATGTACCTAGACTGGGACAAGCCTAGCATCCTTTAGATCTATCCCTATAATTCTTTATACAAGTATATAGGATGCTTCTCCCAAGTCTTCATGGAAAAGCTTCTTTGATAGCCCAGTTCATGACCCGATTGGTAACCATTGGAATATCATTTCCAATGATTAGTATGTCATCTATATACAATATTAAGAAAAACAACGGCACTCCCACTAGTCTTCTTGTAAAACACATGGTTCATAGCCACATTTTTGATAAAACCAAACTGCTTGACTGTTGTATCAAAACGAATGTTCAACTCCTCGATGCTTGCTTTAATCCATAAATGGATCTCTTAAGCTTGCATACTTGATTTTGCTCTCCCACTTGAGACAATCCTTCTGGCTGTGTCATGTAAACCTCTTCCTCAAGATAACCATTAAGGAAGGCGGTTTTGACCATCCATCTGCCAAATTTTATAATCATAGTATGCAGCTATTGCAAGCAAAATTCGAATACATTTAAGCATGGCAACTGGTGAAAAAGTTTCATCATAGTCAATTCCTTGCTTTTGCCTGAAACCTTTTGCCACCAATCTCTAGCCTTGTAGGTTTCTACTTAGCCATGCTGCTCCAATCTTCTTCCTTATAGGACCCATTTGCAACCTATAGGGTTTACACCTTCTGGTGCACTCAACCAAAGTCCATACTTGGTTGGTATACATAGAGTTATTTCGGATTTCATAGCTTCTAACCATTTGTTAGAGTCATTACATCATGATAGCTTCCGAATAGGTCAGCAGGATCATCATTTTCACGATGTGGGCTTCATCATTCTCAATGATAAACCCATACCTCTTAGGTGCATTTCGCACTCTATCTGACCTTTGGAGAGGAGATGTGTGTTGTGGTTGTACTTCATCAATGGGTACATCTGGTTGAAGAATTTCTTGTGTTTCTATTTGTAGGTCTTGAACTTCATTAAGTTCAATTCTTCTTTCACTGCCCTTTTCTAAGATAAACTCTTTTTCTAAGAAAGTGGCATGCCTACTAACAAATACCTTTTGTTCAGTAGGGTGATAGAAGAGATATCCAATACTTTCTTTGGAATAACCTATAAATGTACATTTATCTGATCTAGCACTTAGCTTATGTCCAAAATTTCTTTTGACATATGCTTGGCAGCCCCATATTTTAAAATATTTAAGATTGGGCTTTCTACCTCTCCATATCTCATATGGAGTACTAGATACAGATTTTGAAGGTATCCTGTTTAGCACATATGTAGCAGTTTCTAAGGCATAACCCCAGAAGGAAATAGGAAGATCTGTAAAGCACATCATGGACCGTACCCATATCTAATGAGAGTACGATTCCTCCGTTCAGTCTACAACCATTTAATTATGGCGTATACGGAGGTGTCCATTTAGAGAGAATGCCCTTTTCTTTAAGATGAATTTAAAAACATCCACTAGAAAGGTATTCACCTCCTCGATCAGATGCGAAGGATTTTAATACATTTTTCAGTTTGTTTTTCAACCATACTTTGATCACTCCTTTAATTTATCAAAAGCTTCGGATTATGTTTCATAAGATACACATATCCGAACCTTGATAAATCATCAGTAAATGTGATGAAATAAAAGTATCCACCTCTAGCAGGAGTTTGTCATAGGACCAACATACATCTGTATGCACAAGTCCTAATAACTCTCTTGCCCTTTCTCCAATGTCCATGAATGGAGACTTAGACTTTTACCCATAAGACAAGATTCACAAGTTCTAATGATTCAATAATCATAAGGATCAAAGAACTCTTCTTTGTAGCAACTTGTTGATTCTTGATTCCACTTATGTGACCAAGTTGGCAATGCCAAAGAAGGGTTTATTTACTTCTTCTCTCTTTCTTTTATTGCTTTTATTAATATGAAAGACATTGTCATTAAGTAAATAAAACAAGAAGACCATTTTCCATAATGTCATTGCAAAGATGTTTATTAGAAAAATAAATAGAGCAACCATTGCCCTTTCCATTATTGTCAAATCCTTTCTTTAACAACAAAGGAATGGAAATTACATTCTAATAATTTTGGGCATATAATAACAATCTTCTAATTCCAGGAGCTCTCCCGAGCAACTCCAAATGTAGGTTCCACAGCTTCAGCCTGGATGGACTCTCCTCCAGCGCCATATAGCTCGAAGTCACCTTTCTTCAAATTTTAATTTTCTGTAGTCCATTCAAAGATTTGCAAATATGAAGAACCACAGCCGGTATCCAAGACCCATGAATTTGAATTTGAAGAACTTAATGACAAGTTGGCAATGTAACATAAACATACTTTCGATGCAACTCTTGCATCGGTCTTCCATACTTGCAAGAAAACTCTTGCAATTTCCTCTTCCAGTGGCCTTCCTTGCCGCAGTGGAAACAGGTACTGGGTTTGGAGTTTTTCTTCCGTTTCTTCTTCTTGATCTTGCTACTATTAGGGTTCAACCTTTTCTTAAAACCCTTATTGCGCCTGATTTCTTCCTTGAGCCCCTATCAACAGAAGGATCAGACCTTTTCCTTTTTGATATGGGTTTCATCTGTCTTTAACATATTTAACAGGCTCAGGCAGTGAGACATTCAGCTTGTTCATGTGAAAGTTCACAACAAACTGAGAGAATGAATCAGGTAGTGATTGCAGGATCAAATCCCTGACTGAGCTCATTATCATAGCAAACCTAATTGACATAATCTGGTGATTAAGTCTATAACCATAAGAACATGGTTTTGCACTGGAGTTCCTTCATTCATTCTAGCACGGAACAACTACTTAGATATCTCATACCTAGCAGTCCTACTTTGTTCTCGCATACAACTCTTTTAAATTGAGAAGTATGGATTGAGTGTCCATGCTTTCATGTTGCCTCTGTAATTCATTGCTCATAGAGGCAAGTATGATACATTTGACAGTCAAACTGTCATTTTTTTCACATCTTATGTGTGGGCAACCTCCTCTTCTGTAAGCATCATCCCCTAGATCTCCAAGATCAGGGGTTTCAAGTATATAAGAAATTTTCTCCTGAGTGAGTACTATCTTTAAATTCCTCAACCAGTCCACATAGTTTGGACCGGGTCAACTTGTTGGCATCTAAGATGCCTCTTAGTGAAAGTGAAGAAGCCATTTAATAATTCTACATATGGCAAGAACAAAACTAATATAGGCAGACCAATCATGATGACATGTTTGCAACTAGATAAGGACTTTAATCTAATTTGTCTGCCTACTATTTTTATCGAATATCATAGCCCTCTCCTATGATAAATGTGAAAATATAATTTTTCTTATAGGGTTGAGATCCTAATTCATCATAAAAAGCCTTGTGGTTACACAACAAACTCTTATGAGTTCAAAGGTAGGAAACTCTTTCCAATTGCATCTCATGCAATTCTCAACTTTATCTTGTCCTCTTAAAATACTTATTGCCTTGTGTTAGCACAACAAACAATAATATTTTAGTTAAGTCAAACCCTTCATTTCCATATAGTCATATTCGAATAATATTGCCCTTGTGGTTGCACAACAAGGCAATATATTAAAATATGCCATAAGCATCTTAATGCACCAAGACAGTATAACATCAGTCCCCATTGCAAGTCTTGTGTTAGCACAACAAACTAGCATGGATCTTGACATAATAATATCGAGGCATGAAGGAAGGCTATCAATAGTGTTATATCAATATTAAGCTTATCCATAATAGGCAATCAAACAATTGGCCAGGTAAGCAGGTGGGAGGCTCCCCTTACTCAGAGAGTAAGGTCCTAATTAAGTAACCACCTTTAGTGCTTTCCTTAGACACCAATTAGATTAATTGTTCTAGAATGGGTTAGCTCAAAGTTTTTCAACACTATGACTTAATATAATTTTTATTGAGGGCTTACTAGTCTCTAGCACATTCTTTAATTGTAACATACATTTAACATGTCTAAAATAAACTATTATGCATCATGGCTATCTCATAGCATGTATAAATCATAAGCAATTAATTAACATGCTTCAACATATTTTCATATGGAAAATTTCATATCATGATATTTTATTACATAACATATCATATATTAATCATACATTTCAGCATTTCTCTAAGCATATGACATTACTATCTCATAGTAAATTAATAATCATACATCATACATAATTATTTGATTGAACCAATTAAGGATGGCTCTGATACCACTGAAGGGTTTTAGCATGTTATAATGCGCAGCGGAAGCTAGGAATTTTAAAAATTTCTTGATAAAGTCCTAACATAAAACCCTTATAAGCCTAGATCACCTTAATGAAGCAATCAAATAATATAATATAAATGCAAATAAGAATACCTCAAACGCTAATCCAATGTACAGAATCTAGGTCCAAGTGTCACCCTCCAATTGATCCACACGAAAACTTGATAAGTCTTAGCTCCAAAGACTTTGATCCTTAATGCAGAATTCTTTAAAGAACTCTAATGGCTTGCTTTCCTTCTTTCTATTTTTCTTTACCTTCTAAAATCACTTCTAATCCTTTTGTCCTAAAGAAGACCACCTTGTCTTGGCTTAGGACACACTAGAAGCAATGCTAGAAAGAAAGAAACTAATGTAAGAAAGAAAGAAGAGAGGAGTGGGGTGGTTGGAATGATGAAACCCATGGAGTGCTAGCCTATTTATAATAGGTGTAGGGATGCATCTCCAAGGGATGCATCCCATCCACACATCCTCTCATGAAAGGGCATCATCTAAAGGGCCATATCAAATAAGAGGAGGTGCAGATCAAGTGAGGAGGTGTATCAAATGATATGTCCTTTCATGTGGTGCCATATTTTGACCAAGTCAACATCACATGCTAATCACATGTCCATCACGCCTCACCTCTTGATCTTTCATGATGATGATCCAAGGGCTCCAATGCAAGGCGCCATTCACTTGACCCATTATGTCTTCATCCAATGGTGGGATTAAGATCCAATGGTCAATTATGGTAGCCATCCTCTAACCCAATCCAATTGGGTTAAACCAACTCTCCATTATGTCTTCATCCAACGGTAGATCAAGATCTAACGGTCTAGATTGAATGATTTATTAAATCTAATCCAATTAGACTCAAACCAAGCCAATTAGGTGCCAACTCTTGGCTAACCCATATTAGAATATGATCTAATCAAATTAGATCAATTAAGAATCAGATTCGAATCCAATTCGAATTCAAGGAGCTAAGGTTTGCAACACCTGCTAGGATGTTATCTTGCAAACATGATCTAATCCAATTAGACCCTTAATAAGTTTTCTTGTGTGTGACCCATTGGGTTCCATACTTAGCCAGCAATAGGTGTGAGTGCGAGTTGACCCAACTTGATTAGAACTCTTCTAATCGATTTAAGTCCAAACTGCGCGAACCCGAACTTAACAATTAGAATCCTTTCTAATTGGTGATCGAATTAAACTCTTTAATTGATCAAACCTATAAACAAGATTGACGTCTAGCAACGTGTCATGTCTACCCGGAAAATATGGAATTTGGTGGAAATACCAAAAATACCCTTCAGTGGCAAGTTACCATGCAATTCAATCCTTTAATCAAACTGCATCCCAAATATGTATATGAGTATGAATATATGTCAAACTCAATTTCATATTCATATTTTTCTCAATCTTTTAATGATAATTCAAATAATGAAACATTAGAAACTCTTTCTAATTTTCATTCTGCTTTGATCAAAGGCTTTCCTGAATTATCATATGATTAGAATAAATAGGATGCTATCTTCTCTTACTAGAAGTGATTAATTCCTTGTTGACCTACTCATAATCTTCGTACACAATTCACCATATCCAGAAGACCTCGTACATAACTTATTGTCATGAATGAGTGTAAACCAAAATATGGGTTCATGTGCACAAGATACCATGGTGATCTCAGGTCATAGGATCAGTTGCACAACTCCCACTAAGAGAATCATCTTTTGACATGTAAGTAAGACTTCATAAGATTTCTCTTTGTAGGTCAATTCAGTGAACTCATTCCTCTAATGAGCACCCACATCTTTGTATTAGTGTCTCCACACAAATGATTGTGAGATCAATCATCCTCTGCATCGAGCATACATAAGACATGCCAGTCTTTCCGGTAATCATTGATCCCCGACTCAATGTACCAATGACTGGAATATTTAAGATTAGGATTTTAGGATTTTAAGTCTCACTAGTATGATCTCATCATAGTCAAAACCATTGCCCTAATCTAAGGAGTTTATCATAAATATAATCAACAGCATATGATAAAACATAACGCCTTTATTCATATTTAAATGTCATGTACATGATTTGGACAAATCAAAAGAAAAACCTTTCGCAATACATATTGCGATTGGCTTGTAGGGCATCTACTCTTTCAATCATGCCCCAGACCGAGCTCAGGGCATTCAAGGCAGCAACAATTGTTACCTTACACCCGAAGCATCTTGGTAGTTGGGTTGACTAGTAGGAGGATTATTGGTCCTCTATTGCAGGTTCTGCATCGTTGTTGTTAGGGCTTGCACCTATTAGATAAGCAGGTTGAATCGTCCGGCATCGATAGCTTTCATGACCGGCTAAGAAGAGTAAGATCTCGAGTAGATTGTACGAGGCCGTCTGGAGTAGGCCAGATGGACTCTTGACGGCAGCTCCTCCTGAGTCTCATGGCTTTTCTTCTTTCACTTCCACAGATGGCGCCAATTTGTTGCTGCCAATCCTGGGACATTGATGTGGACCACCTTCGTGGACCTTCTATGGAGGCGGACCACCTCCGTGGACCTTCTATAGAGGTGGACCAACTTTATGGACCTATAGGAAAATAGGGAAGGGTCAGAGAGCTTGCCATATTAGTTCCGACCTAGCCCTCTAATGCTTAGGTTAGAGAGAATTTTTTAGTGGAAAGTAAGGAAGCAGAAGAAAAAGGCTAATAATGCTAGTACCAAAGAGTAGAGAAGCATTCACCTTCTATGTAGGACTTTTTGGAACTTCTTATAGCTGGGATCCCACATCTTTGGCGAATTATATCACAAAACATGGAATCATGTTGTAACAAACTACTGATTTGTCATTACAATCTAGGGATGTACAACAACCGCTTAATATGTGATGGAAATGCTAAAGCCATGTGCATACCTAGGTAAAGGACCAGATTGTCTCTATCATGAAGTAGTTTTACTCGGCTCAAGTTGGTTATCGAGGTCATCAGGCTAGGTTGATAGTGTTAGAAGTATGCCAGAAGCCAATTTGGCTGACGCATTATTTATTCTGAAACATAAATTTGTACTTGACCTAATTAAGTTGGGCATTCTTTTCATTCATGTTCTTATGTGTCCATGAATCGTCCAAGGAATTAATAAGATGATGACGCATATTCTCAAGAGTTGAGAATTTGAGGCATGTGTCATTGGTGATTAATTTCTAAATTGCTCCTGATCGATGGATCATCAGAGGACGGTGATTGATCCGCTGAGATTAGTGCACATATTGCTTTCTTTGATGGACGAGTCTTGAGTCCACAGTATAGGGACACTGGAGCAATTGTGCAAGTGCTTGTTAGAGAACAAGGGTACTGAGCGTGATCAAGACAAGAAGTCACTTGGATGTCTATCCACTCGTCAGTGACTTGCTTGATGTTGCAGTAGTGTGACTGTTCTTTTGACCTGCGGTGCTTCGGCTACTCACAGTGAGGTTATTGTAGTTTGACTGCACGTATACATGGTCTCTAACTATATGGGTCCATGCAGTGTAGATTGGCTGCAGTAGGTTCACTGTAGGAGTAGGGTATGCACCTATAAGGAATCTATCGACCTTGATAGATAAGGAGAGATCCTATGTGATTTATAAGACTGAGTTCGTAAGACCTCGGCCGGTGGCAGTATGCACAGTGGAGAAAGAGTTTTCCACTCTCGAACTTAAGTCGAATAAATCTTCACATACGACAGACGATGGGGTTTGACGAGTTGTCCATGACCTCCGTCCTGTAAGGATCCACGATAGTAGACTGTATCACATATAACTGCACCTAGAGGTTCACCATTCTATTCTGCTGGGTAGCCACTACATGCTGCTAGGTGTCAGAGGTGGATGGTGAGACTCACAGGAAATATCTCGATGATCGATAAACCCTAATGAGTTGAGTTGGAATCGTTCAAATCTATTGAAAGGAGTTTTCAATGATATTGTGATATAGATCGCAATATATTCACTACCAGTCAGAAAAGAACCTATGGGGTCACACATACTAGAAGTATTGACCGATCCGAGTGGTTGAAAAGTGATTATGAATCACGAGTAATCAATTCGATTGATAATAATTTGAAGAAGGAATGGGAATTGATTAATTGGACTTAAAACAGGAATCCTACTTGGAGTAGGATTCCTAGAGTCCTAATGGAATTAGTACTGGAAGTCCTACTTGGAGTAGGACTGGGATTCCTACTTGGAGTAGGATTCCTACAATTCTAATTAGATTAGAATTTTGAATTCAATTTGGATTCCTACTTAGAATAGGATTCCTAGAAGTCCTAATTAGATTAGGACTTCGAATTCAAATTAGAGTCCTAATTGGATTAGGACTAAAATTGAATAAATCCTAATTGGATTAGGACTTCTTAAGTCCCAATTAATTATTAATCTAATGAATCAAGAAGACTCCTAATTAGATTAGGATTGAAGGTTCAATTGAGTCATGGTTCATTAAGTTCTAATTGGAATAGGATTTACCTAGATTAAACCCAATTGGTTCACCCTTGGACTAAGCCTAATTAGATTAGGGCTTAGCCACATTAGGGCCTCCCAAACCTTACTTAATGAGGATTAGGGTTTACCAAGAGGGAGGGGCGCAAGCCCTTCCCCTTTTCCTTCCTTGGTGCGGCATGAAGAGAGGGCCGGCGCCCCTCTTAGGAAAAAGATCAAGGGCTCCTAACTTGTAGGAGCCCTAGATGCTTTAAAAGGAGATGTGTTGGCGGCACCTAGGGCATTGGAGTTCTCCTCCCCTTTGTGCCGTACGCCTCCCTCTCCTCTCCTCTTGGATCAGCCGCAAGCAAGAAGAAAAGGAGCCTTGGTAGTCTTCTTCTTCCTCCTCCGTTTGGGATTCAACACAAGGAAAAGAAAAGGCTGCATCTAGCCTTTTGGATGTTCTCCCTTGATCCCTTCATCTTCTTCCTCCTCCCTCTATCATTCAAGAGTTGAAAGAAAGGGAGGTGATCAGCCATCAAAGTAATCTCTGCAAGGGAGCTAGCACCCCGGGGAGATTGGAGCGTTAGGATTGGTCCTCTGCTTCGTGTGGATACCCGTAGAGGCCGGACACTTGAACGGCTTCAAGCGAACCTTCTTCCAAAACCACGATCATCAGTTTGCGGTGATCATCTACCCGCACAAAGATGAAGATCTGATCTTCCTAAAGCAGTTAAAAATTTTTAATTCTAATCTATCTACGAACGGTTCTTGAAACAACATTTATGTGATGAACGTATGATCCCGCTTATGCCTCTTCCGCTGCATCTGAATTTTTTTTAAAATTTTCTGCGGCATGGGCGGGTTTCCAACAGTGGTATCAGAGCCTAGGCCTCGTAGATTACGATTAGGATTAATAGAATTAAGCATATTAGATCTGAAAATTAAAGGATTATGCCTGCTGATTTTTATGCATGCAGATTTTCAGGTTGCAGAATTTTTTTGCATGCTGAATTTTGGTATGCATTGATTAATGATTCTGTTATGTAATTAATATGATTAAAATTATTTAGAATCATCCCTTACATAATCAGCGACTCATGAGATGAGGTAATCAAATAAGTTTAAGATCTGTAAATTATAATGCATGTGATGCGAATGGTGATGATCATGGATGACCCTTTGTGAATGCGCTGACATGATCTGCGATGTAATCCGTGATGTTATGTGATGACATGTAAATCAATTTTTCAGATGCCTGCGAGCATCTCAAATTCATGTATTAGAGACCTGCGTGTCTCATGAAAAAGGGTTGTAATTATTCTTTTATTTTTGAATTTTATCTGGGATGTAATCTATGATGTATGTTGCACATCGATGGTTGATCGATGTATGCCTCCTACAAGCAAGCCTTGCGCGGATTGAGATCATAGGTTGATTGAAGATGGATCAAGGAGTAGATTACAATTGAACCTAAGGGATCAAGATCGAGTCAAGAGTTGAAGACGATCAAACCAATTGACGTGCATGTGCTTGTACTATGACCCATCCTGGATCCATGATCATCACCAGTTACATTTACTACTTTTTATATATATGCCTGGATGTTTAATGTTTATGCCTATGCATAGCGGGTAGATGGATGTGTACATGAGATGCGAGTTGCCAATCGAAAGAGACCTAAACTAAAACCTCCTCAATCAAGTTGAGAGTGAACCAACATGAGCGGGTCATATTAGATTAATTGATCTAATTGGTGTCTAGGAAAGCATGAAAGTTGGTTACTTAATTAGGACCTTACTCTCTGAGTAAGGGAGCCTCCCACCTGCTTACCTAGCCAATTGTTCGATTACCTCTTATGAAAAGCTTAAGTTGCAAACACTAAGACCTGATTAACCAATATTAGGTCAATAGGTCTTCCACTGTAGTAGAGCTGCTAAGGTATTTCTGATGTTGATTTGTCTCGGCTGGACACAGTGGGCAAGTTGCATCGGGGGCTGGACCTCTCTATAGACATGAGATATTGTAGGATAAAGGTGGGGTTGGGCACCAATAACTATTAGGTGAGGACCCAATGACGACTTTATTTCTACGGTTATACGGTGGGTCTGACTTAACTAAGGAATGAGACCAATAACTGTTAGGTGAGGTCTTCATGACTTAGAGACCAAGTAGCACTGCAACATGCTTGAGAAGCATTGTACAAGAGTTGTATACTCATCTATTATGTGTCACTAATAACTGTTAGGTGAGGTGGCATGTAAATCGGTGGGACTGCAGTACCCACTAGAAACCCTAGTCGTGTAGGATTTCCGTTTTCCTACCAGGAGAGTGTGAGGAATTCGAGAAAATAGTGGGAGGCACATTTGTTCTAAAAAGACCCTAGAACAAATTAAGATCAAGTACAAAATTCTAACTAGAATCTTTACTCTCTGAGAATTATAATGTCAGCTTCTAGACTTTTAACTCATATCCTATAGAACAACCGTTTGACCAAACCCAATTATAAAGACTGGCTCAGCAAATTTTAAAATAGTTTTGAATTATCAGAAATTAGGGTATGTGCTAGACCATGGAATCCCTGTATTACCAATCTGTCCGATCACTGATCAGCGTAAGACGCATGCCAAGTGGACGAACGATGACAATAAAGTTAGGTGCTACATAATGGCATCCATGTCCAATAAATTATAATGCCAGCATGAGAACATGAAGATTGCCAAGGACACATTAAATCACCTGCAAGAGTGTATGGTGATCAGAGTCACGCAGCTTGGTTTGAAGTGTCCAAGAGGCTCTTCGAAGGCCAAGAATGCGCGATGGGCAGTCTGTCCATGATCATGGTTTGACCATGGATAAGGACTTAGAGAAGCTTGAGAAGCTCGGCATGACCATGCACAAGGAATTGCAAACGGATTTGATCCCAACAATCCCTTCTAGCTTCATATGAAAAGTTTATAGTAAATTACCCATATGAACAAGATTGTATGCACCAAAATATAATTATTAAATAAATTGGGAACTACCTTAGGGGACCTTGAAGAGTTCAAGGGGCATCGTTCTCGCCTCGAGGTTGGTTTCTACTTCCAAGAGAGAGTCTATTGGAAGAAGAAGAAGTCTGCGAAGAAGCAGAAGACTGAGAAAATGCCAAGTAAGGGAATTCCAAGAAAAAGGGCCAATTGCAAGAAAAAAGTATTTTCATTGCATCATGGCGGCCATTGGAAGAGGAACTGTCCTACATACATGGAAAGTATAAAAAACATGAAGGGTGACAGACCTTCAGAAGGTATGTCAGATATGCTCAGGATACTTAGGGACTTTTACCTGTTGCTAGCAGAAATTTGATTTCTGTATCTTGTTTAGCACAGGAAATTTTTATAAACTACTGTTCCATTCTTTGAGAAATAAATTGGTTCAACGTGGTTTTATGATTGACAGTCTCTATCACATATATATGGATGGGATCTTGAATGTATCTGAGCAAACAGTAATACCATAGGATCTAATGAGATAAATCCAAGTATTTCTGGGCACCTCAGGCTTAGCCATATAGGAGAAGACAGGAATAACAAATTGGAGAAACATGATCTTTTTTGGCTCATTGACTTTCGAGTCATATTCGATTTGTGAATTCTGCCTTCAAGGAAAGATGGCCAAGTTATCCTTTATAGGACACAGGATGGTCCACTGAAATACTTACCCTAGTGCACACTGATGTGTGTGGCCCATTCGATGTGCAGGCTAGGGGTTGTAATTTTTACTTCGTTTACCGATAATTACTCACGGTATGGATATATGTATGATACACAAATCTGAAACTTTTGAAAGGTTCAAAGAGTTGAGATATGAAGTAGAAAAATAAACAGAAAAACTCATTAAGGTTCTTCGATCAGATCGAGGAGGTGAATACCTTAGTGGAGAGTTTCGTGATTATCTCAAGGAGAATGGTATAGTTTCATAATGGACTCCTCCTGGTACACCTCAGCTCAATGGAGTGTCAGAGAGGAGGAATCAGACTCTATTGGATATGGTCCGGTCCATGATGAGCTTCACTGATTTACCCTTGTTTCTTTAGATAGATGCCCTATTTTCAACTATTTACTTATTGAATAGAGTTCCCTCTAAAGTCCGTTCCTACCACACCATATGAGATATGACATGGTAAACGAAGTGGAGTCTGGGTTATCTCAGATGTGTGTTGGGATGTCCAGCCTCAAGTCAAGCGACAACGAGGCAGAGCAAGTTAGAGGAATAGAACAATTAATGCTCATTGTTTGGATTATAGGATATCCTAAAGAGTCATTAGGATACGACTTTCGTCCCATTAAGTGATCACAAAGTGTTGTGAGCCTAGATGCTATCTTCATGGGATAAATAGTTTATCCTTGACAGAAACAGTTGGAAAAAAAAAATTGAGCTTGAGAGAAAAAAGTTCTCTTTAAAAACAACAACGAGCCATTGTGCCTGTATGAAATCTATTTTTATTTAAAGTCGCTAGTACACGGGTACGTCCTGTCACCTCGTTAAATCCTAGTAGGATTAATTCCGCCGCCTGAAAGGTACTAGGATGCTACAGAGGATGTTAGAGGAAGTTACCCATGGGAGATAGGATCAAGTAAGGATCTAATACCTACAACGAGCGATGTTAGACATTAATTCGAGAGATGGCTGAAGCGATGAAGTCAGAGATGGACTCCATCCCATTCCAACCAAGTCTGGACCTGTAGTAGATCCACTAGAAGGTATAGTACCTATTGGGTATAAATGGATCTGATAAGAGGGAAAATTAAGTTCGGATATTAGGTAGAGACCTATAAGGCAAGGCTAGTAGCGGAAAGGTTATGTCAGTGCGAAAGTACTGATTATAAGGAACTTTCACCTGTAGCATTGCTGAAGTCCATTCGAATATTGCTTGCTGTGCAGCTATCATGATACTGGGATGTGGTCATAAGGTCTGTAAGCTGCAAAGGTCCATCTATGGACAAAAGCAGTATCTCGGAGTTGGAACACTCGTTTCAACGATATAATCAAATCGTTGATTTCATCAAAACGAAAAAGAACCATGTGTTTAATAAGAAGTTAGTGGAGGACTATTGGCATCCTCGTATTGTACATGGATGATATCCTCAAATTGGGAATGATATTTTCATACTAACTTAGGTCAAGGTTTGGTTAAGGAATTCTCCATGATAGACCTTGGGAAAGCATCCTATATTCTGAATTAAGGTCTATAGGATAGATCTAAGAGGATGCTTGTCCTGTCACAGAATAAGTATATAGAGGGAGTGCTGAAGAGGTTCGGCATGGAAACCTCTAAAAGGGGATTATTATCCCTTAGGCATGGGATAAATCTCTCCAAGAAGATGTGCCCCAACACATATGAAGAGATTCAGCGGATGAGCAAGATCCCTTATGCTTTGGCTATAGGGAGCCTCATGTATACCATGCAATGTATGTGACTTGATATAGTACATGCTGTGAGTGTCACGAGCATATATCAGTCAAATCCAGGCAAGAAGCGCAGGATAGCTGTGTAGAACAGTCTTAAGTACTTAAGAAGAACTAAGGACATGTTCTTAGTCTTTGGGAGAAGATAAGAGTTGAAGGTAGGATGATGCACACATATTGATGATAGAAAGTCTACATTAGAATATGTGCAACGGTGGTTCAGTAAATTGGAAGAGTTCCAAACAACCGATCATTGTAGATTCTACCTTAGAAGCTGAATGTCAAACCGTCTCTAAGGGTGCAGTGGAAATCTTTTGGTTTAAGAAGTTCATTGCAGAGTTAGGTGTAATGTCATCAGATGCCATAACACTCTACTGCAATAACAAAGGCACCATAGCACTAGCTAAGGAGCCAAAGGTCTCACCAGAAATCAAAGCACATAGAGCGGCGGTTTAACCTAATAAGTGACTACCTCGAAAAGAAATAAGTAGAGGATCAAAGAGTAGACTCCACAGGAAATGTGGTGGACCCATTCACTAAGCAGATAAGTCAGCATAAAACTGAAATGCATCTTGAGAAGATGGGGCTTAAGTTTATGGCTGATTGGCTTTAGTAAAAGTGGGAGATTGTTAGAAGTATGCCCTAGAAGCCAATTTGGCTGACACATAATTTTATTCTGGAACATAAATTTGTACTTGACCTAATTAAGTTGGGCATTCTTTTCATTCATGTTCTTATGTGTCCATGAATCGTCCAAAGAATTAATAAGATGATGACGCATATTCTCAAGAGTTGAGAATTTGAGGCATGTGTCATTGGTGATTAATTCCTAAATTGCTCCTGATCGATGGATCATCACGAGGACGGTGATTGATCCGCTGAGATTAGTGCACATATTGCTTTCTTTGATGGATGAGTCTTGAGTCCACAGTGTAGGGACATTGGAGCAATTGTGCAAGTGCTTGTTAGAGAACAAGGGTACTGAGCGTGACCAAGACAAGAAGTCACTTGGATGTCTATCCACTCGTCAGTGACTTGCTTGATGTTGCAGTAGTGTGACTGGTCCTTTGACCTACGGTGCTTCGGCTACTCACAATGAGGTTATTGTAGTTTGACTGCACGTATACATGGTCTCTAGCCATATGGGTCCATGCAGTGTAGATTGGCTGCAGTAGGTTCACTGTAGGAGTAGGGTATGCACCTATAAGGAATCTATCGACCTTGATAGATAAGGAGAGATCCCATGTGATTTATAAGACTGAGTTCGTAAGACCTCGGCCGGGGCAGTATGCACAGTGGAGAAAGAGTTTTCCACTCTCGAACATAAGTCGAATAAATCTTCACATACGACAGACGATGGGGTTTGACGAGTTGTCCATGACCTCCGTTCTGTAAGGATCCACGATAGTAGGACTGTATCACATAATAACTGCACCTAGAGGTTCACCATTATGTTCTGCTGGGTAGCCACTACATGCTGCTAGATGTCACTGGTGGATGGTGAGACTCACAGGGAATATCTCGATGATCGATAAACCCTAATGAGTTGAGTTGGAATCGTTCAAATCCATTGAAAGGAGTTTTCAATGATATTGTGACATAGATCGCAATATATTTCACTACCAGTCAGAATAGAACCTATGGGGTCACACACACTAGAAGTATTGACCGATCCGATGGTTGAAAAGTGATTATGAATCACGAGTAATCAATTCGATTGATAATAAGTTGAAGAAGGAATGGGAATTGATTAATTGGACTTAAAACAAGAATCCTACTTGGAGTAGGATTCCTAGAGTCCTAATTGGATTAGGACTGGGAGTCCTACTTGGAGTAGGACTGGGATTCCTACTTGGAGTAGGATTCCTACAATTCTAATTAGATTAGGATTTTGAATTCAATTTGGATTCCTACTTAGAATAGGATTCCTAGAAGTCCTAATTAGATTAGGACTTCGAATTCAAATTAGAGTCCTAATTGGATTAGGACTAAAATTGAATAAATCCTAATTGGATTAGGATTTCTTAAGTCCCAATTAATTATTAATCTAATGAATCAAGAAGACTCCTAATTAGATTAGGATTGAAGGGTTCAATTGAGTCATGGTTCATTAAGTTCTAATTGGAATAGGACTTACCTAGATTAAACCCAAGTGGTTCACCCTTGGACTAAGCCTAATTAGATTAGGGCTTAGCCACATTAGGGCCTCCCAAACCTTACTTAATGAGGATTAGGGTTTACCAAGAGGGAGGGGCGCAAGCCCTTCCCCTTTTCCTTCCTTGGTGCGGCATGAAGAGAGGGCCGGCGCCCCTCTTAGGAAAAAGATCAAGGGCTCCTAACTTGTAGGAGCCCTAGATGCTTTAAAAGGAGATGTGTTGGCGGCACCTAGGGCATTGGAATTCTCCTCCCCTTTGTGCCGTACGCCTCCCTCTCCTCTCCTCTTAGATCAGCCGCAAGCAAGAAGAAAAGGAGCCTTGGTAGTCTTCTTCTTCCTCCTCCGTTTGGGATTCAACACAAGGAAAAGAAAAGGCTGCATCTAGCCTTTTGGATCTTCTCCCTTGATCCCTTCATCTTCTTCCTCCTCCCTTTATCATTCAAGAGTTGAAAGAAAGGGAGGTGATCAGCCATCAAAGTAATCTCTGCAAGGGAGCTAGCACCCCGGGGAGATTGGAGCGTTAGGATTGGTCCTCTGCTTCGTGTGGATACCCGTAGAGGCCGGACACTTGAACGGCTTCAAGCGAACCTTCTTCCAAAACCACGATCATCAGTTTGCGGTGATCATCTATCCGCACAAAGGTGAAGATCTGATCTTCCTAAAGTAGTTAAAAGTTTTAATTCTAATCTATCTACGAACGGTTCTTGAAACAACGTTTATGTGATGAACGTATGATCCCGCTTATGCCTCTTCCGCTGCCATCTGAATTTTTTTTAAAATTTTCTGTGGCATGGGTGGGTTTCCAACAGATAGACTTTATCTCTGTAGGTCGGCTGCTTCTAGCCTGCTTATCTCAACTCCCAGGTCGGCTCAAGAGGCCCGACCAAAGTGCCTTTGAGAATTTTTGAGGGTGTCTAGATCACCACACGACTGATGAGCTGGACAAATCAAATCACGCTACATCACATTAGTCATACTGCCATAGCATATATACGTATATGTATATGTATATATAGATGATAGATAGATAGATATATAGGGTGTGCAACTTGTACTTAAAGGAGTTGTTCAATTTCTCTACTTTGCATTTGCTAATGTTGTTAAGGAAGAAATTTGTAGCCAAAAGGCTTGATTTTCATTAGCTATGATGACATTCTTATATACACTTCATATGGGATCAGTATTCCTTCATCAAAGGGATCAATATCTTTACATCAAGAGAATGATATGATACATATAAAGAAAAACTCTACAATTATGTGCATAGTTGGTCGTATCTGCCAAATCCGATTGCATGGTTGGCTGAGCAAGTCAAGAAAGATTTCCACCACATGGGATTGTATAGCTACCCATATCTGTCCAATTTGGTGCCCAGAGAAGATATGATTTCCATCAAATCAAGAAATAATTTCTATCACCCCCCCTTAAGTTGGTGAGTGGAGGTTTGCAATACCCAACTTGCCAACAATGAAATGGAATGCATCTCAACCTAAGGCTTTGGTGAAAACATCTAAGTGGAGGAAACAAACTTTGTATGGGGTAGGCTAGATTGGATTTTCTTACGAATGAAATGGCAACCCAATTCGATGTGCTTCATGCAATTATGGAATATGGGTTTGGCGGTAATATCAAGAGCAGCTTTATTATCACAATACATGTCATAGGTGCAAATGAGGACATCTAGATCATGGAAGGAGCATGTTAACCATTGCATCTCACAGATTGTTGAAGCCATGGCACGATACTCAGCTTTGGTAGAGGGAGTATAAGACAGTGACTTATTTCTTGTCTTCCAAAAAATAGGAGAAAGAACTAAGGAAATGCAAGAACCAGTAGTTAGAGCGTCGAAGTCATGGAGTAGTGGGCCCAATTTGAGTCACAATAAGTTGGTAAGATGAAGAGAACTAGAAGAAGAAAGAAGAATGCCGTGGCTGGGGGTGCCTTTAAGATAGCCAAAGCAAGCAAACGGTGCATCAAGTGAGGCTTGTGGGGTTGATGCATAATTGACTAAGAATGTGGACTGTGTAAACAATGTTAGGGCCAAGTAACCATGAGGTAGATGAGTTGGCCAACAAGGTAGTGGTATTAAGAAAGATCATCAAGCAATTGATTGTCAGTCTATCAGCTTCAGATGTTGCTCTATAGGAGTCTCAACAATTTTGGCTCCCAAAAGACCCATGTCTCTAGAATTTCCAAAGTTATATTGTTTTGGAAAGATAGATGCCTTTGGGAAAGATCGAACAATCTCAATGTCCAAAAAATATTTAAGTCCCAAATCTTTAATATGAAACTTGAGTGAAGATAGGACTTAATTTATCAATAGCTATAATATCTTACTGGTTAGGACGATATGATCACAATAAACCAAGATGAGACTTGGGATGTACCTGAATACAAAAAAAAAAAAAGAGAAATAATCATCATGATTGAGTGAAGCCAACATAAGTAAAGCCGAGAGAACTTTGAAACCAATTTCTGCAGCTTGTTGGAGACCATATAATGACTTATTCAATTTTACAAACCTGATTCTCCCCTTGACGAGAATACCTGGTGGGAATTTTCATATAGATTCTTCTAAGAGTTTCTCCAGTAGAATGCGTATTAACATCAAATTGATGAAGATCCCAACCATGAATAGCAGCAATGGCAAGTAAACATGAACTACGACAAGTTTGGCAACCGGAGCAAAATTCTCATTGTAATTGATGCCTTCTTGTGGTGTAAACTCCTTGGCCACAAGCCTGGCCTTATATCTCCGTAGTTACATCAGATTTGTATTTGAACTTATGCACCCATTGCAACCCAATTTTGGTCGTTTTCTAGAGGAAGAGTAGTAATGGTCTAGGTATTGTTGCTTCAAAGGCTTGAATTTTTTCTCCATAGCCTCTCGCTACTGTGGGGATTTGATAGCCTATGAAAAAGTTCTAGGTTCAAGAATAGAAGGGTAAGCTAGAAAACAAAATAAGAGGAGAAAATTTGTCATAGTCAATAGTTAGAGAGTGAAAAGATGTATCTTGGGATGAAATCACCGAAGATAGGATTGTTGGTGTGAGAGCTTGGAGGTGGTGACAATGGAGCAACAATAATCCTTTAGGTAGGTTGGTCACTTGGTAAGATTGAGTAGAAAAGACGAGAGGGGTTGGTTTAATGCCAAGAGATGATGTAGAAATTGACTTGGAGAAGGTGATGAGGTTGATTGGGAGACATAGATGAGGTAGAGGAAAACTCATGGTTAGAGGATGCAGTCGTGCTCTCAGGTGAAATAGCGGGTTGGATAGGAGGTATTGGTACAGAAAAAGTGGAGTCTAGAGTGAGATCATTTGCAAGAAGAGGCAGGACTAGGTTAGAAAAAGAAAAACTCGGTGGACGTGCTAAAAAGGAAAAATATTTTAAAGAAATAGACATCTCTACTTGTGAATATTTGTTTTGTTTGGATGTCATATACATGACAACCTTTTATCCAAAAGGATACCCATAAAAATACCAGAAATAACACGAGCTTCAAATTTATGTCTCTTATGGATGTTAGAGGAAAAATATAGGCAACCAAAAACCATAAGGTGAGCATAACTAGGTCGAGTACCAAACAAAACTTCATATGGAGAACAATTGGACAAACTGGAGAGGGAATACGATTGATCAGGTAAGTTGTAGTAAGAACACATTCCCTCCAAAATGGAGAGGAAGGTGGGCCTAAAATTGCAAAGCATGAACAACTTCAACTAGATGCCTATGTTTGCATTCTACAACCCCATTTTGTTGGGGTGTCCCAACACCACTATGTTCATGAATAATGCCTTCAAGGTGGTAGAAAATGTTGAAGTTCATTATGAAAAAATTCGAGACCATTGTCAGTCCTTATTCTTTTAATATGGGTTTATACTGAGTTGTGACAAGTAAGATAAAAATTTGATATAGTGCTAGGATTGAGATTTATGGTGCATTAGATAAACCCATGTAGCATGAAAAAATCATCAGTGAATTAGGAAATAAGATACACCAGAATGAGACTTCATACGATAAGCACCCCAAATGTCAATATGGATTAATTCAAATGGGGCAACAGATGGAATTGAAAGGAAAAGACAATCTTATTTATATAGCAATGGGACCAAACCTAACACAAACATTTATTTGTAAAGAAAACATTAGGAATGGTTTTGGATAATAAAGTAGCTGAGATGAAGATGGGTGGCCTAAACGACAATGGCAAAGGTTGAAGGATTGAGAAGTGACTGAAAGAGTAGCAATGGAACTAAAATCTAGTTGAAAAATATAAAGGCCTTGTTGCTCTTTACCTAGGTAATTCTCCATCTTCGTTGATAGGTCCTACGAAACACATTTTTCAGGATAGAAAATAAGGGCACAATTCAAAGATTTTGTGAGCTTACTAACAGAGAGAAGATTATGTTCAAATGATGGAATGCAAAGCACATCATTTATGGAATAAAGAACAGTTGAGGTTTACTACTCCTATGTGTGTAATTTCAGCTTCCTTTTCCATTAGGGAGGGTCATCTTTTTAGGAGAATCTAAGGTAGTAGAAGAGGTTAGAAGAGAGAAATCGGATATTTAATCACCCATAGTTTATAAAGGATAAAGAAACAAGCTAGAAGCATACCTGCACTATTGGCCATTGCTGTTGGAATATCGAGAGAAATTTAAGCGAGTGGCTTGGCATATTACTCGGGTGTAAAGGCTGGAGCAATGGAGTGGAAGCATCTTGAGATCTATTAAGATCAATTTTCATGGGAGTGGAAAACCAAGAGTATTGCCAGCATAGGAGGAAGACCGAGATCGATTTTGCACAGAGGATGTTGAGGTATCATTCTTTTCCTTGTTCTTCAATTTGTAACAATTTTTAATTGTGATTCTCTTTCTTGCAGTGACGACATATCAGGGGATTGGAAGTATAAGGAGTGCTTTTTCTGGAGTTCTTAAAAGCGACCAAGGTCGTGGTTTCCACAAGGGTTTTGGAAGTTGTATGAAGAGAGCGATGTTATTCTTTTTGTAAAAGAAGATTGTACGCCTTATTCACTGAAGGGAGTGAATCCATAACTAAGATTTAGCTGTGAACATAAAAGTATGATTTGTTGAGTCCCATTAAGAATTGCATCAACCGTTGATGAAACTCAAATTGGGACACAGATCAGGATGCAACACATGTGCAAGAATCAATCTTTGACAAGTCAGCAAGCTTGTGCCTTAGAGATTGAAGCTTTCCATAATAAATGGCAATAGATGAGTTGCCTTGTTCTGCTGTTGTGATATCATGAATCAATTCAAAATTCTTGGTCCATTGCTTTGAGAAATCATTCTTCTAGATCTTTCCAAATTTCATAGGTTATCAAATAAAAGAACATTGTCTGATATTTTTGTAGAAAGCACATTTAGGATCCATGAAATAACCATGTCATTGACATGGTGCCATAAAGAACATATAGAAGATATGGTGGGTGGTCACAAAGGAGACCTATCTATAAACCCCAATTTATTTTTTGCATTCAAAGCCATTTTTATGGCACGTGACCAACTGTAACAATTATCCCCAATCAGAAGTTTGGAAATAAGAGTAGCACCTAGGTTGTCAAAGGGGTGGATAGTGTAGGGTGAAAACAAACTTGGATCAATGAGGAAGCAGAGGTGTAGCTATTTGAAGCAATGGTGGAAGAGTTAATAGAGGGTACGAAACTTTCTACCATGATGGTGATAAATAAAAAGAAAAAAATGGAGAAATTTAGTGAACCTTGGAAGCGGTAGAAAAATTAGGAAGCTCCTTTTGATGGAAATCAAGGACCAGATCTTTGATGTCTCCAAACAAGCCTTTATTGTTGGGAGGGATACTACCTAGGCTTTGAAATGCCGGCCCCTTGATGCACCGTCGTCGAGACGTCGATAAGGAGGAAGGCTATGGTGCCGAATGCTTAATAATAAATGAATTGCTCTGATACCATGTTAAGGAAGAAATTTGTAGCAAAAAGGCTTGATTTTCATTAGCTATAATGACATGTTTATATACACTTCATATGGGATCAGTATCCCTACATTCAAAATATGATCCATAAAAGAAAAACTCTACAAATATGTATATAGTTAGCAAAATCAAAGAATGATTTCCATTACATGGGATTATATAGATGGTCATATCTGCCAAATCCGATTGCATGGTTGGCCGAGGAAATCAAGGAATGATTTCATTGCATGGGATTGTATAGCTACCTAATTTGGTGCCCAGAGAAGATAGATTCCATCATATCAAGAAATAATTTCCATCAAATGCATTTGAGGGAGCAAAGATCTTGTGTCCATGTGTCAAATGTCATAATTACATGTTGGAAAGTTGAGAAGATGTCTATGATGATCTCATATATATGTGATGGTTTTCTAAGGGGTACATCAATTGGGTTGACCATGGAGAGGATAATCCATCTGTTGCATTAGCTCGTGACTTTTATACATATGATAAACCTAGATGTGCATGGGATGTGCATGATCTATTCTGAATGGCAAACCTAGATGATGGGATGATCAATCCACCTAATGACATAATGAGGAGCCTAATGCAAAATGACACAAAATATGTAAGTTAGTTGATGATGCTGATCAGAATTCTACCCTAGTCGCAAGAAACTTAGTAAATTGGCTCTCCTTATTTAGTTTAATGCAATATTGAATGCATGAATGGATAAAGCAATAGTTCATTCACCTCATTGCTTGGGGCTGTTGAAGGAGGCCTCTCCTAAAAGGTGAAACACTAAGAAAAGAATATTTTATGAAGTCCAAAAGATAATTATGGATTTGGGATTGAGTATGAGGAAAATTCATGCACACCTTAATATTGTATGTTTTGGAGGGATTGTGTCAACTCCTTGTCAATCTGTAATTTGTTATGATGCTAGCAACTGAGAAAACAAGTTAAACAACAATGGAAGGAATCAAGAAATAGCGAGGGAAAAATTCTAGCAAAGATTCCACACTACTTCCCATTATAACCAAGTCTTCATTAGTTTATGTCAGTGAAAAAATGGCTTCATTTATGACTTGGTATAAGGATGGATAAATAATGATGGAATTTTAAGACATCCTACTAACTCTTTGGCTTGGAAGATATTTTGACTACCTGCACCTATCTTTCTTCTTGAAACCAAGCAATATCAGAATAGAGCTGCAAGTGACAGCTTCAATCCATTCCAGACAATGAGCATTGTTCTATTGATTCTATATCACTTGCTACTATAGACGTGCATAAAACATCTTACTTTATGTTGTCATTATTAATTGATGGGTCATCCATATCTAGAAATGATTTATGCATACTTGCAACCTCTATAGAGAGTTGAAGGAATTATGGATAGTTGGGACAGAGATCTATGATGCCGCTAGCAAAAAGAATGTGGAAATGCATGCAGTAGTTTTATGGATTATTAGTGATTGTCTTGGTTATGGCAAGCCTATCCAGAAGGGGCACAAAAGTTCTATAGCTTGTCCTTCCTATCACAAGGAGAGATGCTTTTATTATTTGAAGAATAGACTTACTGCTATATGGGGCATTTCTTGGATCCAAACCATAAATTTCATCTAAATGTTGATGCATTCAAAGGTAAAGTAAAATCAGATAGTGCACTTACATCAGGGTCCAATGTGTTGCAGCAATTGAAAGGTGTAAACATCACACTTGGAAAATAGAATCATAATGCACCTTGAACAAGAAGAAAATGAGACGACAATGTGTGATTACCACATAATTAGAGAGTGGAGTATCTTTTTTTTATTGCCTTACTGGGTGTCGCTTCTATTGCATTACAGTTTGCGTGTGATGCATATTGAAAAGAATAAACTAAGTATTAGAAAAGTGCTGCATCCAAGAAATAGTGAAGATGGTAATATAAAATACTTGCCTCCTGGCAGGCTTCACAATGGCTTGTATTGAATAATAAGTTTTTTGCAATGTACTCAAGAGGCAAGAGTTCGAGATGGGTATTGCATCTAATATTTCATGGCATGTGGAGCTTAAGGAGTGGAGATATCAATTTTAAGAGCTATGTTTGTTGTATTTTATGCAACAACTACTTCCTCTACCTACAGATATCAAATTTAAGTGTTACTAGCAATTAAGAAGGGAAAAGTAGACCAATTTGCACATGTAACAGTTGCACCAAGCTTATTCATGGCTTTAAAATGCCACCAAAAGTTTTACAAAAATATCACTTGAAATCCATATATGTAAAGGCCTCAAAAATACTAAATCTCCTATTTTTAAATACCCGCAAAAAATAATTAATATTTAAATAAAATGCCCTTATATATAGATGGCTTTCCCAATACTTATAAATGCCAAAAAAATAGTGCAGTGAAGAAATACGGGAAAAGATTCATATAAAATGCCTCCAAAAGCATTAAGTCCCCTCGCATATTTAAATGGTGCAAAATGTAAATAAAATGTTAGGCTATGACTGGTTTCCAACACTTAAAAAAGGCTGATAAAAATCATGAATATTCTAGAAATACTGGAAAAGCATCCATAAAAATCAATTCGAGAATAAGAGGCGGTGACCCAGCCTCAATGATCACTTCTTTGCCGGGTCGGATTTGGGGTTGGACTTCAATACTTAAATCTAAGTCCATCCCGTATAACAGGTGGGTTCTTCTTTTCAGGCTCCGTCTAATCCGTCCGACTTAAAATGCAGGCCTAAATCTAGTGCCACCCAAAGACTTCGAGCTTAGTAGGTCAAGCAGACCATATGAGCAAGTCTAATTTGATATTATGATGTCTCATGGATCCTAACTTGCATGGTCTCATAAAAATTAGTATGGACATTTTCCAAATCAAATGGACTGGTTGGCTTATGCCATTCTTCAAAGAATTATTGGTTGGATCTGTCTACTAACTAAGCAGTGGATCAGTCCAACCATAAAGGGGTATATAAATAAAAAAAAAGAAAAAGAAAAAGAAAAGAATAGAGAGAAGGGAGCAATGTAGGCGGCGTTTTTTCTAGTTGAAAAGAACCTCGTGGTGCCCAAAGGCTGGGTCAGGAGACCAACGCGGTAGAAATCCGTGGAAGTCTATGCGGGCCCAAAATTGATCACGCTCAGCAGTGTCCGATTGACGTGGTCTCCGTAGAATGGCAAATGACGCCGGACTGTAGATTCCCACCATTTAGTTATTGCCACGTCGTCTTTCGCTTATTGCCGTAATGGTTGGGCTGTGTCGCCGGAGTCCCGTGAGCGGACGTTACCCACGCTAGACCTATCAGCCGTCGTCTGACGGTGGTCACGACCATGAACATCCATCGAAATCGAAGTCCTCATAAACCTTCTAACGGGAGCTCACATCTGCCGTCCACGTAGAATCACGGTTATGGCCTAATGTGGAAGTATAAGAGAGTGAAACTGCCGATCTTTGAGACGCATAGATATGTTATGCGGGGAGCTTGCATGAGGAAGGGTAGCCCAGGTGACGGGATCCAAAGCCAGCTGAAATGATATATATATAGAGATCTCCGGCGAGACCCCAGGCTTTCTTCTCCTCCGCTGACCGCCCCCGATAAACACCTCCTCTTCGCCAGAAAGCCTCTATTTTGCATCTTGTTAGGGTTTTCGCTTGGAGCGTAGGGTTTTGGAGGAAAGAGGTAGCTGCGAATGTCGGTGAGTGCTGCTGCTTCTTTCCGTCGTTAATTTCTTCTTATTTTTGTTCCATTTATTGGGCGGCATAGATGATATTTTTGATCTGCTTCAAATCTGGTTCCTTTTAATCAATAAAATTGGGAATCGGCTTCGGATCTTTTGGCTTTTCGTAGTGATTTCTGAGCTCTTTAATAGCTATTCTTGATTTGATCTATCAAGAGAGTAGTACCAGTTGTAGTAGAACTCGTTCTGATTGCGAAAACGCAGGAGAGAATCAATTTAATTGCTGATAAATTGTAATCCTTTTGTGGGCGGTGTACTGTTTCTAGGATCATGGCAAGGTTTCAGTTTTAGATGCCCGACCTATTTCATTTAAGAGGATTCTCTGCAGCTAGTAGATGATGATTAGATTTGCATTCATGGATTTTTTGTTATTTCTTTGTTCGGGATTAATAAAATTTTAATCCTTATAGAGGATGAGGGCTGCCGTTTTTATAGCTGGTTGGAATTACATTTGGCCATCGTTTGTCATGCCTTTGGACTCCTTGTGACTGATCTTCATCTAGGCATTACATTGGCAGAAACCATAGACTAACTAATTCTCAATTCTCTGCTTGTTTATGAAGTGAATCAGTTAAAATACAATCACTAAAAAGAGAAAAAGAATTTTAGTTCTTCATCTAGGCATTAAGAATTTTACTTGTCATCTAATGTTGCTAAGTTATTCCTTTGACTCCCTCAAACTTATCTGTTATTATTTATTTTAGTTGGAAAAACTCTTGATTAAGGATATCTACTCTATTCATGATTCATGCGTTGGAAAACAAGTAACCATTTAGAACACAGTATCTTCTGAATCCATAATTAAACGTTGTTTATGTCAAAACAATTGAACAATACTATTTCGAACATTTAAACTCTAGGTTTGTTTCCCAAGGTTATAGTTTGTTTAACTCTGGTAAATCATGCATATAGCCCATGAATTATTATTAGAATACCTGTATATTTTTTGAAGTGTATCCTTCAATATACATGACCAAAACTCTCTAGTTATTGTTCTGAGAACTTGATTAGAAAGTCTATTAAAATATACCATAGGAGTGGAAGAAAAGGGAAGCTTGTCAAAGGTGATGTAGCGGTTAGAGTGTTTGGACAAGATTTACATTCTTGAAGTGCCCCAAAAGATTTATGTGCTCTGCCTTAATCAAATGGATTCCACTCCATCCGGAAGGCAAGAACAGAATGAATTTTCAATTCTAAAAATAACTGTGCCCCATAGTGCCTTATGGAGTTTAAGTTTTCTTAAATCCCCTTTTTGGTTCCTGAATAAACCTGAATTAAGTCCGCTTTCTTCACTTTATTCAGGTTTATTCAGCCAAACAACTATTTGGGCACTTGGATAAAATCCCAACAGTAGAGGGTACTTTTGGGCTTCTGGAAAAACATTAAAGGCACCTTTTTGGTACTTATTCGGCTTTAATAAGTTGCAAGCAGAATAAGATAGCAAACTTTCCACCATGTTACTGTTTTAAGGATTATTTGTTGTCTCTTTTCACCTTGTATTTGATGAGGGTATTCAATTGCAATCCCTTCATAGTTAGAAGAAAAATTCCATCAGCTTTGAACATCTTAATTTTGTTTACTTTTTTTTAATAACGAATAAGATTTTTCTTGATAGTCATAAAAGAAAATATATGAGAAAGTAGTAACAAAAACACTTACCTTTTGAACACTTTGCTAATTGTTATTTCATCAGACAAACTAGATGCAGTGTTATATAGAGATAATTTTTTTGACTTGCCATTATCACAAAGCTAAACTATAACCAAGATGCTTATTGGTGCTACATGGGTTTGTCTACATGATCTGAGAGTGTAGTTCCATTATAGTCCATAAGCTCTAATTTCCTGTTCTTTGCAGGGGCATTTCTGGCTTGTTGTGCATGACTAGGAAAATACCAGTTCTCTTTTCACAGTGCAGCTAACTCTCACAAATTCCTTCTTTATAAATCTGTTTTATCCCTACTTTGGCTATTTATGTGTATTAGTGGTCATGTTTTATATCCTTATTTTGTTTTCCAGCACTTTGATTTATCCTAGATGGGAAATATGATTATGTTCTTCCAAATACTAGCCATCTTATCAACTGGCATGTGTAATCACATAGCATCACAAGCATCTTTCATTGGGTCACCTGTATTTTTTTATTGTTTGGAAAAAAAAGAACAAAAAGAGAAATCAACTGCATTTTAGAACATCCTGGTACGTGTTGGTGTATTTTAAATATATTCAAAGATAACAGCTATTACCATGGTCATGTTTATTTGTAAGTTTTTAAATTTTCTCCCTGAGTTATTGCATGCTGGAATGTTTTCCCTCTACTCTATCTTATGGCAAGTCTGGGTATTACTATTACTATTACCTTGTCAACAACTTGGATTTATTGAAGTTATCTTTTCCCATATATGGGTTACTCTACTTCCAGAGTGTTGGAGCTGCTTTTGTTAATTTGTTGTCACATATTCTCTCGGATTTCACAGACAATTATAGATTGTATATGGACACAGTTGTAGATTATAATTGAGTTTTGTCTACCCATATATAATATGTAATCATATATGTTATCAGCATTTACTAGAGGATTTTTATATTTTGCTGCCAGTCGACTTAAAAAAAAGAAAGAATTTCTGATTGCAATTGCTTTTGCATGGCAGGTAAGGGCTGTGAAAGTCACCAATGTTTCCCTCAGTGCATCTGAGCAGGATATCAAGGAGTTCTTTTCCTTTTCTGGGGACATTGAATATGTCGAGATGCAGAGGTTCATGTTTACAATTATCATTATAAGTTATTTTCTGATACTGTTCAGTATGGGTGCGCCTAAACATACTGTTTTTCTTTTAACAGTGGGAATGAATTATCACAAATTGCATATGTCACTTTCAAAGATTCCCAGGGAGCAGAGACTGCGCTTCTTCTTTCAGTGAATTAATTTCTCAAGGCTTTATTGTTTTTGTTTAATTATGTGCCCTTCATATGCTTAAATCCATTTCTTTTATGAAGCTATCACTTTAAAGAGATATTTGATTTTTTTCCTATTTTTTCCTTTTTTTGCATATTTTTCTCTAAGATTATGATGTTAAATTCCTTATGTGTTAGCTGTTATATTGCTTTATGTATGGAGACTTGTTGTACATTGAAGGGAGTTTGGGGTGTTTTTTCTAGTTGCTTGAATTTGTGGCGCTAAGAAAACGAGGAGGTTTTCTTTATGTTTTCTTAGGGGCACTATGACCTTGTTTGGCATCGTTGTAGGTAACAGAGCTCTTATTTGTAGAGCTCTGTGCAATGGAGCTTTCGTTAGTAGAGCTTTTAATAAAAACTATTTATTGAGTTTAGTATTTAAATTTCTGTAGTGCTCTTGAACTTTAACGCATGTTTGGTAACTAAACTAAAAAATGTACTTCTAGTATCAGAAAATAATAATAAAAGATATTACTTACTATTTTCGATTGGTTGTACTATCAAAAACTATTTTATAAGTATTTTTATTTATAACTTATTTACTTTGATATTTAATCTAAGTAATATAACAAATTCGAATTTTTGAAATTTAGTATAAAATATAACAATATTCTTATAATGGTATTATAAATAAATTTATTATAATATAATAATATGATATTGTTATTTAGTATATTAAGAAGGCACTATCTTATAATGTTATTATGCTATAATTGTATTATATTGTTATAATATGAATGTAAGTTAATGATAATGATGATATAATATAATATTATTATAATATCATATAATAAAATATAATTTTATAATTTTATTATATTTTATAATAAAAAATTATCATAATAGCAATCCCAAATAGGGCCTAAGCAATATAGAAGGAATATAGATACTGATTTTGTATGATATTTGTTATAATTTGTTTCTGTTCTAAAAAATCATTTTATTGGTGGTTCAGGTGCAACAATAGTGGATCTGTCTGTCATCATTACACCTGCCCCAGATTACCATTTACCCCTGCTGCTTTATCTCCACCACTGGTAGACTTCATGATATTTGTCCATTACGAATATTCCCATAATCACCTGTGTACAGCTTTCTAATGTGGTTAACAAGATAATTTTCAAATTTCTCCAGTCTAAAGATGCTCCTGCCCCTGATGGTGCTGGATCTGCTGTTCAAAAGGCTGAAGATGTTGTTGCCAGCATGCTTGCCAAGGGTTTTATCTTAGGAAAAGATGCTGTCAACAAAGCAAAAATATTTGATGAGAAACACCAACTCACATCCACGGCCACTGCAAAGGTTGCATCTTTTGACAAGAAAATTGGTCTTAGTGAGAAGATCAGCATGGGCACCTCGGCCGTCAATGAGAAGGTCAAGGAAATGGATCAGAAATTCCAAGTCTCCGAGAAGACTAAATCAGCCTTTGCTGCTGCCGAGCAGACGGTTAGCAGTGCAAGTTCAACAATCATGCAGAACAGGTACGTGTTGACTGGGGCTTCATGGGTGACTGGTGCCTTCAACAAGGTTGCCAAGGCTGCAAGCGATGTGGGGTCAAAGACAAAAAGAGAGAGTTGTAGAGCAAGAGCAGGAGGGAGTGGAGGGTGAATTTGCCCAGGTTCATCTCTCTGAGACTCCAAAAGCGGCTTCCAGTGAGCGCTCTTCCAAGCCTGCACCTGCCCAAGGATTGATTCTTTAATGGTTCAAACTTCTGTGGAAAATCTGTTAAGTCTGGTTTACCTGATTTGCATTATGTTGTGGTTACTGTAGAATAGAAACCTACTGTACCTTGATATTTCTTTGCCAATTATAGTTGATCACATGTGTTGGAGCTTTGTGCGTCTGTGCTTCATGTACCAATCAAATCTCTGGCTTTACTGGTTATGTTAAGAAAAATCTTATAATTGTTCACCCGCCTCTATTCTTGTCCTTATTGTAACATGATTCATGCATTCATGTTTTTTTTTTGTTTGTGAGGTTTCATATGAAGTTGCTTCTATTCTGTTTTTAAAGCCCATGCAACTTTTGTCTTCTGGAAATGAGTACTGATATGCATTTTCTACTGTAGGGTGTTGATTCATTTCTTTAGTCGGTATAATTGCCTCACCAACCATTTTTTCTCCTCTGCCCTCTCATAAACCTAAAATGCGGTTCCAGCATTGCGATTGATGGCTCTAGCTCTTGGACAATACTAGGTGCTTGTGATTGATGCTTCCAGCATTTTTGGACAATATGAGGAGTTTATAATTTGTGCAGAAAATGTATCTATTAATATTGACCATGCACATCAACTAATTTATTTAAATTTTTATTTGTTAAATTATATATAATCAAAAAATAAAGAAAAATATATAATACAAAAATCATTATCCAGAATCAAATTCAACTTCAACATATAATTATAATTACAATAGTTTTTGAAATTTAGGATATATAACAGTCATAGACTAATTCGTTAACCTTATGTGCTTTCTAATTGTCACTCTAAAACTAGCTTTTTATCATTCCACTGAATCGCGTCACATGGAGAAAGATAACTGTTGACTATGTACAGGCTAACTGGCTCCACCCTTCATGACCCATTGGGTCTGGAGGGCTGAACCCGAACCCACCAATCTATAGTCAAGTTGATTTTTGCTTTGATTAGGAATTGGCCTGATATTTAGGAAAATGAACCACTTGAAACCATTTATTCTTAGTAGGCTTGTGTAGGTTGGCAGGTGTAAGTTAGATTTTACCATCGCTTGACAAAACCAACCAGTTGTTTACATGATCATTAAGATCGTTGTCATGCCCCCAACTCTAGAATCATAGTTCGAGGGTATGACAGCTGCTGCATACTCACAGGGCTGGCCCTCTAAGCATGCAAAGTATTCCATCTGTCAATAAATTCAATATAATTTGAAAATTATATAATTCTGATACAGGAGGCAGTGAATATCAAAATAACTAAACTACTGACCCAAAATATCACATATATTATATATGCTACACGGGTCATACCATAGAGTTTCTTCTTCTAAATTTTACAGTTCACAGCTTATAGTGTTTAAGCTGTTTATACATTATCTAGAAAATATTTATATATATTGATCAAAAAGTTTTACTATGTACGAGAATGGTCTAGCCTCTAATATCTCCCCAAAATGCTGATATGAGTCTAGACACTGGACCTGGATTTGAAAAACATAGGTGAAGATTATGAGCTCGACAACTTAGTAAGTAGAAAGTACACTTTACAAAACTAGTTCTACCTGTATTAATAATGCAATTCAATTAAATCATATAAGATATGATACATCTTTACAAGTAATGTTTACATCATTTATTATCAGTAATACCTATATACCAAAATTACATGTCATATTTTCAATCATATCGACATTAAGAATTGTTGGGGGAAAAACCCCAAGTCATACCACCACGGAGGCGCTCGGCCGAAAAGCGCCGACCGGAAAGGTGCTCGGCCAAAGAGTGCCGACCAGAGAGCACCAACCAGAGGGGTGCTCGGCTAGAGAACGCCAATCCGAAAAGATGCTCGGCCCAAGAGTGCCGACCGGAGCGCCAAGAGGTGCTCGGACCAACCAACACGTCCCAAGTAGGGATGCTCGGCTAGAAAGAGCCGACCAGAACAACGTCGACCAGAGAAGCGCTCGAACTAGGAAGCGCCGACCAGAGACAGCGCCAAATAGAGGCGCTCGGCTAGAAGGTGCTCGCCCAAAGGGCATCGACCAGAGGTACTAGAAGCTACCCCGCCACAGGGCGCCCTCTGGGCGACCAGCTCGGCTCGGCACCCTTGCCGAACCGATGCCTTTAACTAATACTCCTCCCCGCCAAGCTTTCTCGAAAGGTTCGGCGGCTATACACGCGACTCTACTATAGCCTGCCACTATCTCCAAGCCATCAAGGCATAAGATCTCTGCAGGTATTCGGCACGACCTGCCATTAATGCATGAGACTCCCTCAAGTCTCCGATGCACCCAGTCATTTAATGAGCACGGCCCAAGACGATCTCCGGATCACTGAACCATCAGAGCGTATGGCTCTCCCTGACCGCCGGTTCATTCGGTAATAAATGCACTTACCATCCACGGACCCCAGGCCCACCATAGCCGGCGGTTCAACCACTCCAACAGGTCTGATCGACCGTGACAACTCCCTGATTCCGGTCCGATTCGGTCCCGTTCTCCACTACGCCATTAATGGGCCAAATCGTGCCCAATTATTACAAAAGAGGACAAACCTCCTGTCACCTCCCAGGTAACAAAAATTCTTCTATAAAAGGAAACCTGGGGAGAAAAGGATGGGGGCCCCCGGACAGAACCCTCCTGGACCGGGTGAAAAGAAGCAAACAGCACAGACACAATGGAGGATATCACCCTCTTCATCTTCTTCATCTTATTCCAAATTTCCTGCTGTCTTCTCCATATACTTCTCTTCCTTGCTCTCTACACATATCTGCCCCCTCTGACTTAAGCATCGGAGGGCCGGCGCCGGGGAGCCCGGCCACCGGCTTTTTGCAGGACTTACACCCTCCAGCGAGGACGGTCACCAGTCGGCGCCCGCCGACCACCGTCCCTGCAAGCGAAGCTCCTCCTTCCCCGCTTCGCGGTAGCCCCTCGTCCAATTCCAGCAACATTCGCTAAGGAAGGACCGGTTTGCTGCCGCATGAAGCTAAGAAGCAAAGGGGCTTCCAACGCCTCTCGACGTCCTCCACCCAGTCCTGAGCATTCCGTCCCGAACTCACCACCTCCGGACCGAGTCAACCCCTCAAGTTCGGCGGAGCAGTTTGACCCTGTCAACAATGCAACCTTGGCTACGCTGTCCAAAGCTTGCAACCCGGCATCCCAACGGCACCGCCCCTCCGGCTCCAGTCCAACCGGAGCCTCCTGCAAGCGACTTCCCCTTCGAGGTCAGACTCTCAATCCAGCCTCCCTCTGGAGAGAGCACCCTGTCAGAGGCCATGGAGGCTGGCCACAACTTCAGAAGCTGAGTCGGTTCCAGGCAACCTGCACCCGAGCGAAACCGCTGCAGCAATCCTCCAAACGATGAACTCGACAGAAGGTCGAGAAGCTGAGCGCCAAATCCAGGCACTCCATGGCAGGAAATCGGGGCGCGATGGCGACTTTGAGTTTACTACGAAGTCGCCCTTCTCCCCGGAGATTGAAGATGAACCGGTTCCGCTACGGTTCAAGATGCCCCAGGTGGAGCCCTACAACGGCAAGGCCGATCCCCTTGACTACCTGGAGAGTTACCGGGTCTTAATGGCCCTACAAGGAGCCTCGGAGGCCATGATGTGCAAAGCTTTCCCGGCGACACTCCGAGGACCAGCCCGGCTTTGGTTCACCGGGCTGAAGCCGAGTACTGTCTCTTCCTTTGAGCAGCTCGGCAGACAATTTGCTGGCAACTTTGCCGCCAGCCAGCCCCAGCGGCGGACATCCGACTCCCTCCTTGATATCAAACAAACGGAGGGAGAATCCTTCAAGGAGTACTTGGACCGGTTCACCGCCGCAACATGGGAGGTCCGGGAGCTTGACCAGTCAATCGCCATGTCGGCATTGAAGACTGGAGCCCGGTCCTACAGATTCCTCTTCTCGATCGAGAAGAATTTCCCACGGACCTCACCGAAATGTTCGCTCGGGCGCGGAAGTATGCAAGGCAGAAGAGGCCGTGGCAGTTAGGCGGGGGGGACCGAGCAGAACCCCAAGAAAAGACGCCGCGAGGAGCGCGGCCAGAAGCCCGTCTCCGTGACGAGCTAAGAAATCCGCCCCGCACAGAAGATCCACCCCGGTTGAGGGACCGCCGCAGCAGAGGTCACCACTCCGCTCGAGGTTCCCACTGCAGGCCCGTGCACCTGAAGGGAGGTATGAAAAGTATACTCCCCTCAATGCTCCTCGGGCTGAAATCCTCATGGAGATTGAGAGTCGGGATTGCATCCGGCTCCCACCTCCGAAGCCAGACACCAGAATCCGGCGTGATGTCCGGAAGTATTGCCGTTTCCACCGGGATCACGGCCATGATACCGAGGATTGTTATCAGCTCCGAAATGAGATCGAAGCACTCATTCGCCGAGGGCGCTCGATCGGTTTGTGCAAGGCCAGCGTGAAGGGAAGAAGCCAGCCGAAGGAGCAGCACAGCCTGAAGATTCAAATGCCAACAGGCCCATCGCCGGCGTCATCAACACTATCCGAGGCGGGACCTCGGCTGGGGAAGCCTCAGGGGAAGAAGCCTCCTCAAAGCGCCCGCGCACCTCTGAAGCCATCTCCTTCTCAGATGATGATCTAGAGGGAGTCAAAACTTCCAATGATGATGCCGTGGTCATCTCCATGATCATAAATAAATTTGATGTAAAACGCATCCTGGTTGATAATGGAAGCTCGGCGAATGTTTTGTATTTTGGGTGCTTATTGTAAAATGGGGATGACAAAAAAAACAGCTGCGGAGGATGAATGCTCCGTTAGTTGGATTTACTGGGGATTCAGTCCCATAGAGGGCGAGATCGACCTTCTGGTCACAGCTGGGCTCGCCCCTCGTGAAAGTACCGTGGGTCTGAGCTTCCTTGTAATACGCCTGCCCTCGGTTTACAATGCCATCCTCGGAAGACCAGGACTCAACGCCCTCCGAGCAGTGGTCTCAACTCACCACCTGCTGATGCGATTCCCTACCAGCCAGGGAGTCGGTGAAGTCCGAGGGACCAAATGGTGGCAAGGCGATGCTACCTAGCGACCCACGAGGCAAGACACCAGCCGAGGTGCCTGCCCCAATGACTGACCAGCCCTCAACTGAAGTTATGGAGGCACGGGTCAACCCCCAGAAAGAGCGGGTAGAGCCTGGTGAGTTGTTAATTCAAGTTCCCTTACGAGAGAACTTTTCCGAGCTAACCGTGCAGGTCGGCTCTGGCCTTGGCGAACACGAGAGGAGTCGCCTCGTCAACTTCCTACGGGACAATATGGATGTCTTCGCATGGTCGCCTGCAGACATGCCGGGGATAGATCCGGAGGTCATGGTCCACCGGCTTCAGGTGAAGCCGACCTGCAAGCCCGTGCGACAAAAGAAACGAGGCGCCGCCCCTGAACGACAACGAGCAGCAGCCGAGGAGGTCGGCAAGCTCCTTGAAGCCGGCTTCATCCGGGAGATATCCTACCCGGAATGGCTCGCCAATGTGGTCCTCGTCAAGAAAGCTAGCGGGAAGTGGCGTATGTGCGTGGACTACACCGACCTAAATAAAGCCTGCCTGAAGGACAGCTTTCCACTTTCCAGCATCGACCAGCTCGTGGACTCCACCTCGGGTCACGAGCTGCTGGCATTCATGGACGCCTTCTCCGGATACAACCAGATCCGCATGGCGCCAGAGATAGAAAAGAACAGCCTTCATCACCGACGGGGAACCTACTGCTACAAAGTGATGCCGTTCGGTCTAAAAAAATGCCGGGGCAACTTATCAAAGGCTGGTCAGCCGATCTTCAAAGACCAAATAGGCCGAAACATGGAGGTCTACGTGGATGACATGCTGGTGAAAAGCAAGGCGGCGCCAAGACCACATAGCCGACCTCAATGAAGCATTCTCCACACTCCGAAAGTACCAGATGAAGCTCAAACCCAGCTAAATGTGCATTCGGGGTCACCTCCGGCAAATTCCTCGCTTCATCATTACACAACGAGGAATTGAGGCCAATCCAGAGAAGATCCGAGCCCTCCAAGGGATGACGCCTCCCAGGACATCAAGGAGGTACAGCGGCTCACGGGCCGAGTGGCAGCCCTCGGGAGATTTATCTCCCCGCTCGGCCGAGCGCTGCCTTCATTCTTTGCAGCCCTCAAGAAGCCGAAGAACTTTTTGTGGTCGGACGAGTGCCAGCAATCTTTTGAAGAGCTTAAGCACCTGCTGCTTCCCCCTCCCCTGCTCACGAAGCCTCAACAGGGTGAGCTCCTCTACTTGTATCTACTGTCTCCCCTGTAGCAGTAAGCTCGGTCCTGGTCCGAGAGGAGGGGAAACTCCAGAAACCAGTGTATTACACCAGCCGGGTCTTAAGGGATGCTGAGACCCGATACTCCAAGCTTGAGAAGACCGCCTATGCTTTGTCATCTCGGCTCGGAGGCTCCGACCCTACTTCCAAGCTCATACAGTGGCTGTGCTGACTGACCAGCCGGTCAAGCAGATCCTGCAGAGATCAGATCGTGCGGGTCGGATCACTAAATGGGCCATTGAGCTCGGAGAATTCGACATCGAGTACCGGCCCAGACCGGCGATCAAAGCACAAGCACTCGCAGACTTTATAGTCCGAGTGCACCATACCAGATGAGGTCGAGCCTGAACCTGAGCCACCGCTGGAGCAGACCCCGAGTTTGACATGGACTCTACATGTCGATGGCTCTTCAAACTCGGGGGGTAGCGGAGCAGAATTTATTCTCACCAGCCCGGAGGGGTGGTCGCCGAGCAGGCCCTGCGCCTAGAGTTCCTGCTTCCAATAACATGGCGGAGTATGAAGCGCTCGTCGCCGGGCTTAGCTAGCCAAAGAGCTAGGAGTGAAGGACTTGAAGGCCTTCAGTGATTCTCAGCTCGTCGTCAACCAAATTGTAGGCGACTTCGAAGCCAGAGACCCGACCATGCAGAAGTATCTTCAGAAGGTACGGGATCTCGCCTCGACCTTGGACTCTTTCCACATTCAACATATTGCCAGGTCGGAGAATCTCAAGGCCCGACCAGCTATCAAAGCTGGCGTCCTCTCGCATGAGCGAGCTTCCCAAAGAGGCAGTACTGGAATATCTCCAAAAGCCCAGCACAGACGAGCCCGAGCCAGACCCTCTGCACCGAGCTCGAGCCAAGCTGGATGGATGAACTCATCAGCTATCTGCAAGACGAAACCCTTCCCGCTCATGAACGAGAGGCTCGCCGAATCAAGCGCCTCGCCACCCGGTACATACTATACAAGGAAAAGCTCTATCGGAGATCCTTCACCTCTCTCCTCCTCAGATGCCTTCGCCCAACGGAAGCCTAATTATGCCCTGCGCGAAGTCCACGAAGGGATTTGTGGAAACCATCTGGGAGGGCGAGCATTGGCCCATAAAATTCTGCGCCAAGGATATTATTGGCCGACACTCCAGAAGGATGCTATGGATTTCGTCCAAAGATGTGACCAGTGCCAAAGGAACGCCAATGTTCAGCGCCGGCCCCTCGGCTCCTTTGACTTCTATCAGCTCCCCTTGGCCTTTGCCCAGTGGAGAATTGACATCCTCGGGCCATTTCCACTGGCCACCGGGCAAAGGAAGTTCCTGGTCGTCTCCATCGACTATTTCACAAAGTGGGTGGAAGCTGAGCCCCTCGCCCGGATCACCGAGCAGAAGATGCGGGATTTCGTCTAGAAGTCCATTATCTGCAGATTCGGGCTTCCCCGCATCCTTATCTCTGACAACGGTCGCCAGTTCGACAACATCCACTTCAGGGAGTTCTGCTCCGAGCTTGGCATTGACCATCGCTTCACCTCGGTCGCGCACCCTCAGACGAACGGAGAATCGAGGTAACAAATCGTACTATCTTGCAGGGTCTCAAAGCCAGGCTCGACAAATCCAAAGGACAATGGGTCGAAGACCTATACAATGTCCTGTGGGCTTACCGGACTACGTTCCGCGTCCCCACCGGCGAGACTCCCTTCAACCTAACATATGGGACGGGAGGCCGTCATTCCACTAGAGATTGGGCTCCCCTCTCCAAGAGTTGAGCACCATGATGCCAGCTCCAACTCTTCGCAGCTCAGAGGCAACCTCGACCTGATCGAGGAAACAAGGGAGGTCGCCCCGAGTGCGTATGGCGAGGTACCAGCAAAAGACAGCTCAGTACTACAACGCCAGGGTCAAAGTCAAATCTTTCAGACCAGGGGACCTTGTCCTCAGAAGAGCTGAAGCCTCCCGACCAACTGAGCAAGGGAAGCTGCCCCGAATTGGGAAGGACCATACCGAGTCACGCGCATTCGCCGACCCGGAACTTATCAATTGGAGTCTCTAGATGGGACTCCCATTCCGCGGAGCTGGAGCTCTGAAAATCTCCGCGTGTACCACCAGTAGAACCCTAAGGGTTCCCCATTATTCAACCATTGAATTTCATTCTATGAATTTCATTTCACAATAAACTGATGGTTTGCGAACTTATTCCGAGCTCACCAATTTTCCTGATTATCTATGGCATCAGGTTTATTCTTCTTCCCTGACCACGGTTGGGATGCCCCGATGCCTCGGGATGATGGAGTACCTGCGTGGACTCCCTGAAGATGTCCGTGAGTTCGTGGTGCGCTCTCCATCAACCAACGAGCTCGGCTCGTTCTCCTACCCTGGCCACGGTCAGGATGCCCCGAGACGTCGGGATGCCCCGGTTACCGGGAAGCTCGAGACGTCGAGATATGAGTAGCGGTCCTCTCTGACCGGACGAGCTCGCTCGTGCTCCATCGACTATGAGTAGTGGTCCTCTCTGACCGGACGAGCTCGGCTCGTGCTCCATCGACTATGAGTAGCGGTCCTCTCTGACCGGACGAGCTCGGCTCGTGCTCCATCGACTATGAGTAGCGGTCCTCTCTGACCAGACGAGCTCGGCTCGTGCTCCATCGACTATGAGTAGCGATCCTCTCTGACCGGACGAGCTCGGCTCGTGCTCCATCGACTATTGAGTAGCGGTCTTCTCTGACCGGACGAGCTCGGCTCGTGCTCCATCGACTATGAGTAGCGGTCCTCTCTGACCGGACGAGCTCGGCTCGTGCTCCATCGACTATGAGTAGCGGTCCTCTTTGACCGGACGAGCTCGGCTCGTGCCTCCATCGACTATGAGTAGCGGTCCTCTCTGACCGGACGAGCTCGGCTCGTGCTCCATCGACTATTGAGTAGCGGTCCTCTCTGACCGGACGAGCTCGGCTTGTGCTCCATCGACTATGAGTAGCGGTCCTCTCTGACCGGACGAGCTCGGCTCGTGCGCAGTCCTCTCTGACCGGACGAGCTCGCTCGTGCTCCATCGACTATTGAGCAGCCGGTCCTCTCTGACCGGACGAGCTCGGCTCGTGCTCCTACCCCGACCTCGGCCGGGATGCCTCGAGACGTCGAGATGCCCCGGTTTATCGAGATGCCCCGATGCATTGGGATGCGGTCTTCATTGACCAAGACAAGCTTGGCTCGCTATCCGCCGGCTCCAGCCGACGAGCTCGGCTCGTTCTCCATCGCCGGATTCTCTGCCTATGTCCTCGAAGAATGGACCCCCGAGCAGAGGAGCGTCTTTAGTTGCCTCGGCGCAAGGACGCATACGGTACCAGGTACCCGTTTATTTAATGTCTTTACATTATTCTATTCCTGGACTTTTCCTCTGCCGATGTCCTCGAAGAACGGACCTCGAGCAGAGGAGCGTCTTTAGTCGCCTCAGCGCAAGGACGCGTACGGTACCAGGTACCCGTTTATTTAATGTCTTTACATTATTCTATTCTTGAACTTTTCTCTGCCGACGTCCCCAAAGAACGGAGTCCAAGCAGAGAAGGCGTCTTCAGTCGCCTCGGCGCAAGGACGCACACGGTACAAGGTACCCATTACTTAATGTTTTTACATTATCTATTCTGCTTTTGGATTTCTCTGCCGACGTCCCCAAAGAATGGAGTCCGAGCAGAGAAGCGTCTTTAGTCGCCTCGGCGCCAGGACGCACACGGTACAAGTACCCATTTGCTTAATGTTTCTACATTAATGTCTATATTGTCTATTCTATTTTGGATTTCTCTGCCGACGTCCCCAAAAAACGGAGTCCGAGCAGAGAAGCGTCTTCAGTCGCCTAGGCGCAAGGACGCACACGTACAAGGTACCCATTTATTTAATGTTTCTACATTATCTATTCTGTTCTTGGATTTTTCTCTGCCGATGTCCTCAAAGAACGGACACCGAACAGAGGAGCGTCTTCAATCGCCTCAGGCAAGGAGTGCTCATGACACCAGCACATTATTATACTAAGTCCGGTGAAATTCCCGTCACGAGCTGACGAGCATTCGACCCCATCGTTGGAAACGAATCTGGTCCGCCCCGCAACGCGAGGATCGAAGTTCACTAACTTCGCAAAAATTTTAAGTCCTAGAGACCGCCTTAGGGCTCGGTCAAATACTGGACTGAGCTCGGGAAGACTCTCCGAGCCCAAATCCTTGGTATGAGCAACAAGCGTTGCTATACCACTGGGTTAAGGACCGAGCAATGGAGCTCGGCAAGCCAAACTTAAACTCAAACCCTGTGGCGGGTAAAGCTCAGGCCCCTAGAGCCCATATCCTCGGAACCTAAAACAGATCCGAGCAGAGAAACTTGGACTACGATAGACGAGTTTTCAGAAAAAAAAAAATGTATATTCATTTCAAAAAGGCCCGTAGGCTAAGTACAAAATTCGGGTTCGGCCCTTACAAGTACGGGAGGCCATCCCGACTTTACAAAACAAACAAAATTACCACTCTAAGGCCCGAGCCCGACCATTCGGCTTCGGCAGTGTCGGGAGCGGCGGGCTCAGCAGTCGGGACCCTCTCGGCCTCGGCAGGCGATGGGAGTAGCCTCGGGGGGCGGCTTCGGTCGCCTCGGCCCTCCGGAGCATCCGCCTCTGCATCCGGCTTTCGACCCCTGCTCCCGGTTGGAGCAAGTTCCACGTCAAATCCGGGAGGAGCCGCCGCAATTGATTGCGGAATCCCGGAAGCCTGGATCAGCCCATTCACCCCTCCTCTTTCAGGAGGTCGCGGAACTCCTCCGACTCGCGAAAGAGCGCCTACCGCGCTCTGAGCTTGCTCCCGAGCTCGAGCTCCGAGCCTCGTGGTAGGTGGCCTTCTTCTCGAGGGTTTTTATTTCCCCGCTCAGAGCTCCGAATGTCGGAGGCGGGCATTCCCCACCTCCTGCTCGCGGGGAGGCCCCAGCGCCTGCTCGACTTCGCCAATCGAGCCTCAGCAGCGCACAGCTCGGACCTCGCTAAGTCATGCGCGCCCTTTTCTCATCGAGCTCGGCGGTAAGGGGCTCGAATTCTTCCTCGGAATGCTCGACCTTTTCTTGGAGCACCTGTCGTTCGGCCTCAGAGGCCTGGTACTTCGCTTCGGAGGCCTGGTACTTCACCTCGGCAGCCCTGTGTACCTCGTCTGGCCTCGTCATACCCGCGCTGGCACCTCCGGGCCTCTCCCGGTATTCTTGTACTAGGTGCATCAGCACTCCGTCTCGTGCAAATGCTGTAAAAGAGACGAAAAGAAAAACATAAGGCGCCACTAGTAGAAAATCTATACAGATTACACAGGTGGGAGAATTTTGACTTCCCCGGACGGCGTTGCAGCGGGTAAGTCCATGAAAGCATTATAGCTCATGACTGCATCATGGCCCGGTCGGCTGGGAGCAGCGCGACCGGGAATAATTCTCAGGCGCTACTCGAGGTTTCGAGGGCTGGTCACCCTCGAACACCGACCAGGTGGGTGCAAGGGCACCCGTTCCACCGAGCCCGATGGGCCCGGGGAGGCCCAGCATCGGCTGGCCTAGGCGGAGCCGACCCGAGGCTCCCTGACTGCTCCCCGGCTCGGAGCTAGGGGCTGGGGTCGCACAAGCGGCCGATCTGACCGCCGCACAACTATGGCGGGGCGTGCAAGCACGGGACCCGCAGAACTCCTCCCCTGGTCGGCAACTGAAGCATCCTGCCGACCAGGAATCTGCGTCAAGGGCGCCGGGCATGGGGGCCGCCATCGAGGTTCCTCTGGAGCCCGAGCCCCCGGAATCCGCGCCCTCCCTCCGACCAGCTTCGGGGCGCGCGGGCTGAGAAGGACCCGCCTCGGAGTGAGCGGGGCGAAAAGGACCCGCCTCGGAGTGAGCGGGGCGAGAAGGACCCGCCTCGGCCACTGCTGCCAGCCGGAGGCGCCGGGGTCGCCGGGGGTCGCCGAGACCTTCTGCTCTTCCTCAGGCTCGATGGGCTCGCCCGAGAGCTCGGCTGCCCTCTTTTGGGAAGCGGGCGTAGAGGACTTCACTTTTCGTCACCATCTTTGCGATATCTGCAAAGGCAAAAAGGATTAGAACATTAGAACAGTAAGGAAATAAATTACACCCTTGAAATTACTCTTACCATGGGGACGCGCCGAGCTTAAGCCCACGTTTACCAAAGCGTCCTCACATATGAGGCCGTTCAGTAAGATGCCGTCCCCGAAGCTGCGGATGGCGTCGAGGATCCCCTGCTCACGTGGAGAAAGTCTGGGGGTTTCTTGATGGACTTGAGCTGAGCCGGTCCCCACCGTGGGTCAAACCCCAGGACTGTGCAGAACCAAGGAAGAAGAATTTCTCCTTCCAGCCATGAATGACGAGGGGCACCATGAAAGAGTGGCCGACCCGCCCGAAGGGCAATGTAAAGCCACTCCCCGTCTCCTGGATTCGACTTAAAGATAAAAAGTCGCCGGAAAATGTTGACAGAGGTCGGAAATCCCCTGCAGTAAACACAGTGACAGAAAGCCCATCACTGTCCTCCAGGCATTCGGAGTGAGTTGCGCCGGAACCAACCGGCATCACCGTCAGCAACTCATTCACGAACCGTGAAGAGGAAATTGGAAGGCCGGCCCAGAGCGATTCCAGGTGCACTCCAATCCGGCCTACCGGAGGATCGGTTTATCCGATCCCTTCGCCTGGCGGGCTCCAAACGGAACCCCTGAAGAGGAAAAACCCACTCTTCGGTCATTTCGACCTCCAGGATGCTCATGGGTGGACTCGACCTCACTGGGATAGAGAACCCATTGCAAAAAAGAAAAAGAAATCAAAAAAGAAGGACGACCTGGGGAAAACGCCGGAGAATAGAACTTCGGACTGAGAGAGGCTGAGAGGAAGAAAGCTAGAAGCAGAAGGCAATAGAAAGAGGACAGAGGGCCAGGGGGGAGTTTAAATAGACCTCCCCCAATGGCCCGGGAATCAGCGAGAAAAAACGTTGTATCCTGTTTAGATGGCGATGCGTGTCGGTCCAAAAAACAGAACGACGCATTTAATTAGGCTAGCGCTTCGGACGCCGAGCGCCCCCATCGGATCGTGCGGCCCCATCATGAGCCCACGACGCGAGGACGCTTCGCAAAAAGTGTCCCAATAATGAGACTTTTCGGGAAAGAAGAGACGCCGCCTATTAAAGGCACCTCAAAGCGCTCGATAATTCAAAATACGCAATAAATTAGGATTTTCGGAATCCGTAATGACCCAACTGAAGCTACTTCCCACGCTCCAGCTGTTAGCCAACTGGAACTCGGAAGTCGGAGGGTAGTGTTGGGGGAAAAAACCCCAAGTCATACCACCACGGAGGCGCTCGGGCCGAAAAGCGCCCGACCAGAAAGGTGCTCGGCCAAAGAGTGCCGACCAGAGAGCACCAACCAGAGGGGTGCTCGGCTAGAGAGCGCCAATTCCGAAAAGATGCTCGGCCCAAGAGTGCCGACCGGAGCCGCCAAGAGGTTGCTCGGACCAACCAACACGTCCCAAGTAGGGATGCTCGGCTAGAAAGAGCCCGACCAGAAGAACGTCGACCAGAGAAGCGCTCGAACTAGGAAGCGCCGACCAGAGACAGCGCCAAATAGAGGCGCTCGGCTAGAAGAGTGCTCGCCCAAAGGGGCGTCGACCAGAGGTACTAGAAGCAACCCCGCCACAGGGCGCCCCTCTGGGCGACCAGCTCGGCTCGGTACCCTTGCCGAGCCGATGCCTTTAACTAATACTCCTCCCCGCCAAGCTTTCTTGAAAGGTCCGGCGGCTATACACGCGACTCTACTATAGCCTGCCACTATCTCCAAGCCATCAAGGCATAAGATCTCTGCAGGTATTCGGCACACCTGCCATAATGCATGAGACTCCCTCAAGTCTCCGATGCACCCAGTCATTTAATGAGCACGGCCCAAGACGATCTCCGGATCACTAAACCATCAGAGCGTATGGCTCTCCCTGACCGCCCGGTTCATTCGGTAATAAATGCACTTACCATCCACGGACCCCAGGCCCACCACAGCCGGCGGTTCAACCACTCCAACAGGTCCGATCGACCGTGACAACTCCCTGATTTCGGTCCGATTCGGTCCCGTTCTCCACTTACGCCATTAATGGGCCAAATCGTGCCCAATTATTACAAAAGAGGACAAACCTCCTGTCACCTCCCAGGTAACAAAAATCCTTCTATAAAAGAAAACCTGGGGGAAAAGGATGGGGGCCCCCGGACAGAACCCTCCTGGACCGGGTGAAAAGAAGCAAACAGCACAGACACAATGGAGGATATCACCCTCTTCATCTTCTTCATCTTATCCAAATATTCCTGCTGTCTTCTCCATATACTCTCTTCCTTGCTCTCTACACATATCTGCCCCCCTCTGACTTAAGCATCGGAGGGCCGGCGCCGGGGAGCCCGGCCACCGGCTTTTTGCAGGACTTACACCCCTCCAGGAGGACGTCACCAGTCGGCGCGCCGCCGACCACCGTCCCTGCAGCGAAGCTCCTCCTTCCCCGGCTTCGCCGGTAGCCCCCGGGTCCAATTTTCAGCAACAAGAATCAATACAATATATTAGAGTCCAATACGTGTCGAATATCATTATCATACTCATATTTATATACTGAACTTGGGTACCCAATTCTTTTAGTTCTATAGCCCTCATTGTAGCGCATTTATACCCCTACTGCTCTGGTATTACCAAGATTAACCCCTTGGCAGAGTCACCATAATGTCTCACGTGGTAGGGATCATCACGATCATCCCAATGGTAGGGTCGCTACACTTATATCCCTATGGTAGGATATCACCAAGATCACCCTTGTGGTGGGGATTATGAAATAATCAAGTCTGGACCCACACACAGTAGGAAGAGAGGGAGAGCGTGGAGAGAGGAAGGGCATGGGAGAGAGAGCGTGGGAGAGAGGGAGATGGCGAAGGAGGAGTAGGTGATGGTGGGATCAGCGAGTTGTCAGGAGGGTCTAGGATGATGGTGAGGCGAGAATAGAGGTGGAGGGAGGAAAGAAGCGAGCAGGGGAGGGCTTTGTGGTGGTGGGAGGATACTTAACATACCTAAGCTCTCAAATAGTTTAGGATACTTCTATCTCATTCTTCTTCTAACTCCCAAGTACCCTCCTGTGCAAAATGATTACTCTTGTACTTTAACATACGATAATACACATCGCCATAATACCTGATCCTTTCATTCTACAATTTACACATGATACTCTTCATAGGTTAGATCCTCTTTGAACTGTAATGATTCATATTCTACAGCATAATTGGGATCTGGTATGTATTTTCTCAACATAGATATATGAAAAATATTATGTAACTGTAGCTGATGTAAGGGGCAAAGCAAGTTTGTAATCCATTGCACAACGCTTCTCTAACATTTGAAATGGACCAACATATCTAGGGCTCAACTTACCTCGAATCCCAAATCTTACAATTCCTTTGGTAGGCCATACTTTTAGAAATATATGATAACTAATTGGAACTCTAGTTCTCGCCTTCTAACATCTACATAACTTTTTGCCTACTCTGAACTGTATAGAGACGATCTTTGATTAATCAGATCTACTATTTGCAGTACTAGTTCAGGTCCTAATAATCTTTTCTCGCCCACATCATCGGTGATCTACATTTTCTTCCATACAATGCCTCATAAGATGCCATTCGTATACTGGACTGCTAATTGTTATTATAGACAAATTATACCAAAGGTAAATGTTCTTCCCAAAAACCCTTCAAATCAGTGACACAAGCCCTTAACATGTTCTCTAATATCTAAATAATTCTATTTGACTGTTCATCCGTCTGAGGGTGGAAATCAATATTGAAGTTTAATTAGTTTTTAGGGCTTTGTGTAAACTTTTCCAAAACTAAAATATAAACCTAGTATCCCTATCTGATACAATAGTTATAGGTACACCATGCAGTATCACAATTCCTTTAATATAAAGTTTAGCTAACCTTTCGAGAGTGTGACCAAATCAGTATGCCAAGAAATGAGTTGATTTAATTAATCTATCGACAATCACCTAGATTGCATCCTTACCATTAGGAGTTATAAGTAAATCTATCACAAAATCCATTATGATGTGCTCCCATTCCAGTCAAGGGTGGGGAGTGGCTATAATGGTCCTCCTAGTCTCCAGTGTTCAGCTTTCACTAGCTGACAAGTCAGACATTATGTAACAAATTGTGCAATTTCACTTTTTATATTGTTCCACCAGAAAAATCCTTTCAAATCCCCGTGCATTTTGGTGCTCCTAGGATGTGCGATATAGCTAGTATTGTGAGACTCTTCTAAGATTTTTCTCTTCAATTATGGAATATTAGGTATACATACTATGCTCCTAAACCTCAATGATCAATCCTCATGAACTTGAAATTCTAGTTGTTTATTAGAACCCACTTCTCCAATTTATATCCTAAGCAGTTTTAATCCTTTCGATCAGATTAGGCTGCACTCTAAAGTGTGCTAGTTGTGCCCCAAGTTCATGCTTTCGTACTTCAATATTAAATTTTATTTGATCCACTAGAATATGTTTTTGAGTGGTGATCAATGCTGCCAGATTACCTGAGGATTTTCTAATCAATGCTTCGGCTACTACATTAGCTTTTTCTGGATGATAATTGGATACATAAGTCATTCTCCTTCAGTAATTCTAGCCATCTCTTTTGTCTCATATTCAATTCTTTCTAGTGAAGATATACTTTAGACTTTTTATGATCAATGAATATTTCACAATGTTCACCATATAAATAGTGCCCTCCAAATTTTAAGTGCAAATATCAATACTGGCTACCATTAAATCATATGTAGGATAATTCTATTTGTAAGGTTTCAATTGCCTCGATGCATATGCCACTTTATCATGCTGCATTAGAACACATCCTAAACCCTTCTTAGAAGTATCACTATATATGGTAAAGCCTCCACTCCCAGAAGGTATGGTGAGAATAGGGGTTGATATCAAATCTTCTTTTCAGTTCTTCAAAACTTCTCATATTCTTCAGACCAATCAAATCTAACTCCTTTCTAAATCAAATAGGTCAAAGGTGTAGCAATTTTAGAAAATCCTTCTATAAAGCTTCTATAATATCTTGCTAGAATTAGAAATCTATAAAGGTATGGTGAGAATAGGGGTTGGTATCAATCTTCTTTTCAGTTCTTCAAAACTTCTCTCACATTTTTTAGACCAATCAAATCTGACTCATTTCTAAGTCAAATAGGTCAAAGGTGCAGCAATTTTAGAAAACCTTCTATAAAGCTTCTATAATATCTTGCGAGACCGAGAAAACTATAAATTTTAGACACATTGATCGGCCTACTCCAACTCATAATAGCTTCTACCTTTTTAGGATCTACAGAAATTTCTTCTTTAGATGTCACATGCCCAAGATATGCTAGTCTCTCTAACCAAAGTCACATTTGCTCAATTTGGCAAATAACTTCTTTTCTCTTAAGATTTGAAGGACACATTGTTGCCCAGAGGTGCAGCCCAAGAGGGGGGGGGGGGGTGAATTGGGTGTTTTAAAAAATAAACGTGAATAGAGTATGAGTTATTGGTATCTTTCAATAACTTGCAGATTTTGCAGTGGAAATAAAATTGCACAAATGAAGTAGTGAATAAGATGAGGAAAGCAATCAGGAATATGCAGTGGAGGAAGAGAGAAAACCACAAACGCAAACACCAAAGTTTATAGTGGTTCGGAACACTCCCAGCACCTACGTCCACTCCTCAAGCCTAGCTTGAGATATAACTATAATCCAGCAGATTACAGCCTGATTATTTTCTAGGCTCACAATCAAAAATCTAGTTGGTTTTCCCAAGCATCCAATCGAAAACCTTTTGTTTTCTGGGATCACAAACAACCCAGTTGGTTTTCAGATAAACCAACCAAAAACTTTACACCGTTTGTTTTTCCGGGCTCACAAACAACCCAATTGATTTTCAGACAAACCAACCAAAAACTATCTTCCTTGCTGAATACTCTCGATTCAGCAACTTCCAATCAAGGCTTGGAAGGGCCTTTACATGTTTCAAATGAATGAAACTGTTACAGCAGCAGTTAATCCAACTAAATGAATGTTTGTAACCAGAGAACTTAAAGCTTCAGAATATAAAGAATGAAACAATAAAAATGAAGGCTGAAGCTGATGAAGAGGTTGGCTATGGAAGGATGTTTCAATGCTCGAACAGTTGCTCTTCTCGATACAGTGAGAAGCTTTGACTGATTTCCTCATGGGAGAAGGTTTCGGATGAAATGCCGGTAAGGATGATGAACTGTTAAGCTTTTTCTTCTCTTTTTCTCAGTGAAAACCTTTTTGTTTTCAATAGAATCTTTTTTCTTTTCTTGTTGTTTTCCTTCTGAGGTTTCCTCGTATTTATAGACAAATTCTTCGGCAGGATTTGAATTTCTTTCTTTCCGTTCTGATGAGAATCTTTTTCTGTTACAGAAGAAGACAAAAGTTGTTGCAAGCTTCCCGTTGTGGTCCCAACAATACAGTGGTCGACTCATGTAACTCAGGGGTCGACTCATGTTTATCTGGATCAGCACTTCAAGATGTTGAGAAGGCTCTTGCTATGTCATCTTCAAAGGGTCGACTCTTTAACCATAAGGGTTGGCTCATCTTCTTCAGGAGTCGCCTCTTTAAACACAAAGGTCGACTCATACTATAATTTTCTGGCTGATGCTGAGACTGACCTGGGGTCGACTCTTCAAACGCAAGGGTCGACTCTTCAATTTCGGGGGTCGACTCATTTTGAACAAGGATCGACTCTTGAAACTTTATCTCAGGCGGTAAAAGCTTTTTGTTTACTTTGAACTACATAAGAGTCGACTCATATTTTGCGGGGGTCGACTCATTGATTGTGCTTCCTGAATAAAACATACCAGAATCAACTTAAACTTGTCCTTTTTGCTTAGGGGTTGACTCAAGTTTTTCAAACAGAAAACTTTAGACTTCATCTCTGATCTCCATGGATTAGATTAAGATCATTTTTTCTTTTAGAACATATCCAATGAAGTGTTTGCGAAGAACTTATGATTTTGCAGTACTTCATTTCTTCTAATTTTTCTTGACTTATAAAACTTTATAATTAAGCCAATATCATTAGTACACAACATTATCTCAAGTATTTTGTAATCATCAAAATTCATCCTTTAGGGTTGACAATCTCCTCCTTTTTGATGATGACAAAACTATTGAGTTAAAAAGAATTTTGCAATAAATTTCACAGTAATTATCAGAATTTTGTAATGAAGTTTAGAGCAAGTATGACATTCAAAGATATATGCATAATTTCAACAAATTAAGGAGAAAAAGTTTTTCCCTATCAATTACAAACATTTGAATTATGCAGAGTTCTTGTTCTTCATCTTTTCTTAAGTTTTTTGATAGTGCAGTATCATAGTATACCATCATAATTTAAATCTCCCCCTATATATTATCTTTAATGTAGAGATTGGTATTCTGAATTTTTTTTTACATTCTTATTTCTCATTTCTCAGACCATAGAATTCTTTTCATATTTCTCCCCCTTTTTGTCATCAACAAAAGGAAGGAAACTAAAAATAATTTCTGATACCAACATTAAGGATTAATTAAAGGTTTTGATATGTATCAGATGCAATATGTATTAGAGCAGTATACAAACCAATAAAGACATATATTTCAAGAAAGGTAAGCATTCATTGCATTTGGTAAATGAAGTACACTTGATAAATCAAAAAGATTACAATTGGTATCAATTGGTATCAGTCAGCATACAAGTGTACTAAAAATACATGAAATTTAGCTTAGTACAAGGTTATGTTTTGAAAACATGGATTTCAGTCTAAGCTCAAGTTAGGTTTAATCTAAGGTCAGTCTAGGTTCAAGGTTTTGAAGATGAAGGTCCAAACTGATCTTCCTTTGTCTCTTCCATCAGCTTCTCAATCTTGCTGTTTAGTGCAGAGATGGAGCCAGTAAGCTGAGTGTGTTCTTCCTTCAGTTCTTGAATAGAGCCTTGAACAGAATTTGCTTAATTCCGTAGTTGCTCTTCAATTGCAGCAAGTCTTATTTGCTGATTAGCTGCTAATTATCTCAACCCTTGTAGTTCAGCTTTGACTTCTCGGGTTAAGTTAGTGAGATGATGGACTTTGCTAAAAGAGACTCCAGAATTAATTAGTGCTATAATGATGTTGTCCCTAATAGCTTTAACTGCCACTTCTCAAGTCTGAGTGGAGGATCTGATGGCCTTTAGATTGGAGGAGGTTGACTGACTGGAGGCTCTGTTGGAGGTGCTTGAGTAGAGATTCTTGTGCCTTTGTGTGGTGTAGGAGTAATCTTGACCACTTCCATCTTAAATTTCTTTCCCTTTATGAGTCCATTTTTCCTCTGTTTTGACAAATCCCATTCTCTTCAATGATTTGTCATTGTAAACATCTGATGACAGTAATTCTTTCTTGGTCTCCCCTTCTAGATTCACATTGAAGTAACTGAAGACTTGAGTTAAGACCATACCATAAGGAAGTGAAGCTCATTTCTTTGTCCTTGAGCTTCCATGTATCTGATCATCAAGCATGGTAGGTTCAGTGGGAGTCCCTTGTATAATATGATGCATTACTAGTATATCCCTTTCTAAAACATGATCAAATTTCACTGTCTTTGGGAAGAACATTTTGTTGATCATGTGATGCAGCAGACCAATCTCTGCATTCAGTTGATTGGCACTGATTTCAATCCAATCTTCTGTGATTTTCTTATTGAGAATGGTACTTATCCCTTCATTTCTATTCTCCAAATGATCTCCATTCTCTCCATCATTTGGGAATCCAAAGAGCATCTCTTAGAATCTCTTTTGTAATCAAGATAGGGATATCTTTTACTTTGGACGAGATCTATCCTTGTCCATATCTGGCGTTGTTGTAGAACTCTCGTACCAAGTCTGGGTAGGTTGAAATATTCAGTGAGCATAGATATTTCCAGCCCATATCCTTTAGATTCTGCCCAAAGGGAAAATTTTCTTTTTCTAGAAATTCAAAATCCACTCTTTTTCCGGTAGAGACATTCCTTATGGAGAGAGGACCTTGCTTTGAAACTGAGGATGGAGGAGATAGAGGGGTCGTTGTTGTGAACCCGCCCATGCCGCAGAAATTTTTTTAAAAAATTCAGATGGCAGCGGAAGTGGCATGCGCGGGATCAATGTTCATCTCATGAACATTATTCAAAAACCATTCATAGATAGATTAGGATTAAAACTTTTAAAACAATTAGGAAGATCAGATCTTCACCTTGTGCGGATAGATGATCACCGCAAACTGAAGTTCATAGTTTAGGATGAAGGTTCGCTTGAAGCCGCACACGCGTCCGGCCTCTACGGGTATCCACATGAAGTAGAGAACCGATCAAAGCTTCCTTGTCTCCCCGAGGTGCTAGCTTCCATGCAGAGACAACTTTGGATGGCTGATTTCCTCCCTTTGAATCAACTCTTGATTGTGCTTGGAAGGAGGAAGAAGAAGGAGGAATCTGGATGATGAACCAAAGGCAAGACCCAGCCTTTTTCTTTTCCCTACGTTGGAAGAAGGAAGGGAGGAGGAGGAGGCCGCCAAGACCTTCTTCTTTTCTTCCTTGCTTGCGGCTGAAGACCAAGAGGAAGGAGGGGCATACGGCACAAGGGAGAGGAGTTTCCAATGCCCTAGGTGCTGCCCCTTGATCCCCTTTAAATAGCTTGTGGAGCTCCTAACTTTTAGGAGCTCAAGACTAATTTCCAAGAGGGGCGCCGGCCCCTCTTTGCTTTGCCGCACCAAGGAGAAAAAGAGGAGGGGCGTGCGCCCCTCCCTCTTGGTTAACCCTAGTCCTTCTTTAAGGAGGATTAGGAGGTCTTCTTGTGGCTAAGTCCTAATCTAATTAGGCTTAGTCCAAGGTTAAACCAATTTGGGTTTGATCAAGTCCCAGTCAAATTAGAACTCAATACGAATTATGACTTAATTGAACCCTTCAATCCTAATCCAATTAGGAGTCATTTTAATTCATTAGATTAATAATTAATTAGAACTTAAGAAATCCTAATCTGATTAGGATGTTAGATGTATGCCCTAGAAGCCAATCTGGCTGACACATTGTTAATTCTAGAGACATAATTTTGTACTTGACTATTTATTATTGAATAAATAAAAGGCATCTTTTCATTCATATTATTTATGTGTTTATGAATCGTCCAAGAAATTATTAATAAGATGATGATGCATATTCTCAAGAGTTGAGAATTTGAGCCATGTATCATTGGTGATTAATTTCTAAATGCTCCTGATCAATGGATCATCACAAGGACGGTGATCGATCCGATCAGTGCACAGATCACTTTCCTTCTGGATGGACGAGACTTGAGTTCACAGTGTAGGGACACTGAAGTGATAGTGCAGGTGCTTGTTAGAGAACAAGGGTACTGAGCGTGACCAAGACAAGAAGTCACTTGGATATCTATCCACTCGTCAGTGACTTGCTTGATGTTGCAGTAGTATGACTGGTCCTTTGACCTGCAGTGCTTCAGCTACTCACAGTGAGGTTATTGTGGTTTGACTACACGTATACATAGTCTCTAGTCATATGGGTCCTTGTAGTGTAGATTGGCTGCAGTAAGTTCACTGTAGGAGTAGGGTATGCACTTACATGGAATCTATCGAACCTTGATAGAAGAGGAGTGATCCTATGTGATTTGTTAGACTGAGTTCTAAGACCTTGGCCAGGGCAGTAATATAAAGTGGAGAAAGAGTTTTCCACTATCGAACTCGAGTCGAATGAATCTTGACATATGACAGACGAAGGGGTTTGACGAGTTATCCATGACCTCCGTCCTGTAGGGATCCACGATAGTAGGACTGTATCACACGATAACCGCACCTAGAGGTTCATCATTCTATTCTACTGGGTAGCCACAACATGCTGCTAGGTGTCACTGGTGGATGGTGGGACTCACAGGGATTATCTCGATGATCGATAAACCCTAAAGAGTAGTGTTGGAATCGTTCCAATCCATTGAAAGGAGTTTTCAATGATATTGTGATAGAGATCATAATATATCTCACTACCAGTCAGAGTAGAACCTATGGGGTCACACACACTAGAAGTATTGACCGATCCGATGGTTGAATCGTGATTAAGAATCACTAGTAATCAATTCGATTGATATTCAGTTGAAGAAGGAACAAAGGGAATTAATTAATTGGACTTAGACACAAATCCTACTTTGAGTAGGATTTCTAGAGTCCTAATTGGATTAGGACTGGAAATCCTAGTTGGAGTAGGACTGGGATTCCTACTTGAAATAGGATTCCTACAATCCTAATTAGATTAGGAGTTTTGAATTAAAATTGGATTCCTACTTGGAATAGGATTCCTAGAAGACCTAATTGGATTAGGACTTCGAATTCAAATAAGAGTCCTAATTGGATTAGGACTAAAATTAAATATGTCCTAATTTGGATTAGGGTTTCTTAAGTCACAATTAATTATTAATCTAATGAATCAATAAGACTCCTAATTGGATTAGGATTGAAGAGTTCAATTGAGTCAAAATTGATTTAAGTTCTAATTGGATTAGGACTTACCTAGATTGGATCCAAATTGGTTCACCCTTGGTTAAACCCTAATTGGATTAGGGCTAAACCAAATTAAGGCCACCCAATCCTCATTAGATGAGGATTAGGGCAACACAAGAAGGAGGGGCTCAAGCCCCTCCTCCTTGGCTTCATGGGTGCGGCAACAAGAGGGGCCGGCGCCCCTCTTGGAATTAATTCAAGGGAGCTGCTAAAAGTTAGGAAATCCACTTGTTATTTAAAGGAGGCTTTTGGGGCTGACCTAATTTCATATGAGAACTCCTCTCCTTGCTGCCGTACGCCCTCCCCTCCTTCTTCCCTTGGTTCAGCCGCAAGCAAGAAGAAAGTAAGAAGAAGCCTTGGCGGCCTCCTCCCCTTCCCTTCCTTCATCCAACGCAGGGAAAAGAAAGGCTGCAGTGAGGGCTTTGGTTCTTCTTCAAGATCCCTCCTTCTTCTTCCTCCTCTCAAACACAATCAAGGGTTGATTGAAAGAGAGGAAATCAGCCATCCAAAGTTGTCTCTGCAAGGGAGCTAGCACCCCGGGGAGACAAGGAAGCTTTGATCGGTTTCTGCTTCGTGTGGATACCTGTAGAAGCCGGGCACTTGAACGGCTTCAAGCGAACCTTCATCCTAAACCACGAACTTCAGTTTGCGGTGATCATCTACCCGCACAAGGTGAAGATTTGATCTTCTAATTAGTTTAAAAGTTTTTAATCCTTATCTATCTACGAACGGTTTTTGAACAACGTTCATGCGATGAACGATTGATCCCGCGCATGCCTCTTCCGCTGCATCTGAATTTTTTAAAATTTCAGCGGCATGATCGGGGTTTTCTAACATAGGACTTATTTAATTTTAGTCCTAATCCGATTAGGACTCTAATTTGAATCCGAAGTTCTAATCTAATTAGGACTTCTAAGAATCCTACTCTAAGTAGGAATCCAAGTTGGATTCAAAATCCTAATTTAATTAGGATTATAGGAATACTACTCTTAGTAGGACTCCCAGTCCTAATCCAATTAGGACTCCAGAAATCTTACTCTAAGTAGGATTCGTGTTTAAGTCCAATTGATTAATTTCCATTGTTCCTTCTTCAAATGATTATCAATCGAATTGATTACTCGTGATTTATAATCACAATTCAACCATCGGATCTGTCAATACCTCTAGTGTGTGTGACCCCATAGGTTCTATTCTGACTGGTAGTGAGATATATTGCGATCTCTATCACAATATCATTGAAAACTCATTTCAATGGGTTGGAACAGTTCCAACTCAACTCATCAGGGTTTATCGATCATCAAGATATTCCCTGTGAGTCTCACCATCCACCAGTGACACCTAGCAGCATATAGTGGCTACCCAGCAGAATGGAATAATGAACCTCTAGGTGCAGTTATCGTATGATACAGTCCTTCTATCGTAGATCCCTACAGGACGGAGGTCATGGATAACTCGTCAAACCCCATCATCTGTCATATGTCAAGATTAATTCGACTTAAGTTCGAGAGTGAAAAACTCTTTCTCCACTATGTATACTGCCCCGGCCGAGGTCTTACAAACTCAGTCTTATAAATCATATAGGATCTCTCCTTATTTATCAAGGTCGATAGATTCCATATAGGTGTATATCCTACTCCTACAGTGAACCTACTGCAGCCAATCTACACTGCATGGACCCATATTTCTAGAGACCATGTATACGTGCAGTCAAACTACAATAACCTCACTGTGAGTAGCCGAAGCACCGCAAGTCAAAGGACCAGTCACACTACTGCAACATCAAGCAAGTCACTGATGAGTGGATAGACATCCAAGTGACTTCTTGTCTTAGTCACGCTCAGTACCCTTGTTCTCTAACAAGCACCTGTACTATTACTTCAGTGTCCCCACACTGTGGACTCGAGTCTCGTCCATCCATAAGGAAAGCAATATGTGCACTGATCTCATCGGATCGATCACCGTCCTCGTGATGATCCATCGATCAGGAGCATTTAGAAATTAATCACCAATGATACATAGCTCAAATTCTCAACTCTTGAGAATATGCATCATCATCTTATTAATTCCTTAGACGATTCATAGACACAGAAACAATATAAATGAAAAAAATATCTTTTATTATTTAATAATAATAAAGTCAAGTACAAAATTATGTTCCAGAATTAATAATGTGTCAGCCAGATTGGCTTCTAGGGCATACATCTAACAATCTCCCACTTGCACTAAAGCCAATCAGTCATATATCTAAGTCCCATCTTCTCAATGTGGGCTTCAGTCTTTTGCTGACTCAGCTGCTTAGTAAACGGATCCGCCACGTTGTCTGTGGAGTCTACTCTCTGCATCTCTACATATTTCTTCTCAACATAGTCGTGTATGAGGTGAAAGCGCCGCTCTATATGCTTCGACTTTTGATGAGACCTGGGCTCCTTAGCAAGAGCTATGGCGACATTATTATCGTAGTAGAATATTATGACATCTGATGACATTACATCCAATTCCGTAATGAATTTCTTGAACTAGAAGCCTTCCTTAGCAGCTTCAGAAGCGACGATATATTCAGCTTTCATAGTAGAATCAGCAATGATCGGTTGTTTAGAACTTTTCCAATTGACCGTACCAACATTGCACAAGAACACATATCCAGATGTAGACTTTCTATCATCGATATCAGTCTTGAAGTCTGAATCTGTGTACCCTTCTACCTTTAACTTTGATGCTCCTCCAAAAACCAAGAATAAATCTTTAGTTCTTCTTAAGTACTTAAGAATATTCTTCACAGTTGTCCAGTGCTCTTCACCTGGATTCGACTGATATCTGCTAGTGATACTCACAGCAAGGGCTATATCAGGTCGTGTACACAGCATGACATACATGAGGCTCCCTATTTCTGATGCATAAGGGATCTTGCTTATGCGTTGAATTTCTTCAGATGTGTTGGGGCACATCTTCATGGAGAGATGAATTCCATGCCTAAGGGGTAAGAGATCCCTTTTGGAGTTTTCCATGCTGAACCTTTTCAGCACTTTCTCTATGTACATCTTCTGTAATAGGCCAAGCATCCTTTTGGATCTATCTCTATAGACCTATATCCCCAAAATATAGGATGCTTCCCTAGGGTCTTTCATGGAGAACTCTTTTGACAACCAGACCTTGACCGAGGTTAGCATGGGAATATCATTCCCTATCAGGAGGATGTCGTCCACGTACAGTATGAGAAATATGACAGCACTCCACTAACCTTCTTGTAAATACACGGTTCCTCTTCGTTTTCGATGAAATCAAACGTTTTGATTGCATCATTGAAACGAGCGTTCCAACTCCGAGATGCTTGCTTTAGTCCATAAATGGACATTTGCAGTTTGCAGACCTTGTGATCTCCATCACTGGAAGTGAAACCCAAAGGCTGCTCCATATAGATATCTTCATCAAGATATCCATTCAGAAAAGCAGTCAGAACCAAGTCAAGATGATATGGATCACCCCTTCTTCTTGCGCCAAAGATCTTACATTTCCGAAGGAACTGGAGCTACATTTCTTTTCAATTTCCATTCAAGAGTTCCTATGTGTTTCCACGCCCTTTTTTTGAGACCTCGAAAAACCGGCAGTGGTAAGGCTTCGCCGTTTGAGAACACCGGGGGTTCGGGGGGTGGGCCCCCCGGCCTTTCGTCTAGTTTAATTACCTCCTATTCCCCCCCGAGGGGGGCTTTGGGGGGTAACGTTCCATAGCCTAAGGAAGGGGAGGGGGTTCGGGGGAGGGGAAACCATCCCATAACAGATTGAATTTCAAGATAAAGCTAAATAAGGCTCGAGTTTTCATATCCATATGCCAAATTTCATAATCATGAAATGCTGTAATGGCAAGCAATGTTCGGATGGATTTCAGCATGGCTACAGGTGAAAAGATCTCCTGATAGTCAATGCCTTCGCGCTGACTATACCCTTTCGCTACTAGACTTGCCTTATAGGTCTCTACCTTTCCATCCAAACCTATTTTCCTTTTGTAGATCCATTTGCATCCAATAGGCACAATACCTTATGGTGGATCCACTATGGTCCAGACTTGGTTGGAATGCATGGAGTCTAAGGCCCTGTTTGGAGGAGCTGTTGGCAGTAGAGCTGTTCGAAGTAGAGCTTTTATAAAAAGCTGTTTGCTGTTTGGTAACTACATTTCTAAAGTGCTGTGGCGCTTTAACATTTGTTTGGTAAACAAACTGAGAAAGTACTTTTGTATGACAAAATGACCATAAAGGATATTACTAGTATTATACAATAGTGCATAATAAAATATAATATATATTAATACATAAATATATGATATAGTATAATATTAATGTAATATAATATAATATTATTATAATATAGTACTATAACATTGTATACTATAGGATAATAATTTAATATAATATTAAATTATTTAACATAACATAATATTATATTATATTATATTATATTTATAGTATAATACAATAATAAATGTATAAAATATTATAATTATTAGTATAAATTAATTTTTCACTCTTTTGGTGACCATTTATTTCTCTAACAAATTTTCTAGCTAGGTAAAAAAATTAGTTAAATAATTACTAATATTTTTATTTATTTATTTATTTATTTATTCGTTCATTTATATACATATTTATTTACTTATTTTCTTTTTCTTTCCTTTTTTTTCTTCCCTTTTTTTTCTTTCCTCTTTCTTCTTTTTCTTTTCTTTTTTTTTGCTTCCCTTCTTCTCCTTCCTTCCTCTCTTTCCTTCTTCTCCTTTCTTCTCCCGCGAGGCCGGTGGCGCCGGAAGGGGGCCGGGCCGCGGCGGCCGCGGGAGGAGGCCCGGGAGGGGAGTGGGACGGTGGGCCCCGGCGACTACGGGGGGAGGGGGGCTCGGGAGGAGGTCGGGACGGCAGGCCGCGGCGACGCGGGGGGAGGGGGCTCGGGAGGAGGCCGGGACGGCGGGCCGCGACGATCGCGGGGGAGGGGGGGCTCGGGAGGGGCCGGGACGGCGGGCCGCGGGGGGAGGGGGGGCTCGGGTGGGGGCCGGGACGGCGGGCCGCGGGGGGAGGGGGGCTCGGGAGGGGGCCGGGACGGCAGGCCGTGGCGACCGCGAGGGAGGGGGGGCCTCGGGAGGGGGCCGGGACGGCGGGCCGCGAGGGGAGGGGGGGCTCGGGAGGGGGCCGGGACGGCAGGCCGTGGCGACCGCGAGGGAGGGGGGCCTCGGGAGGGGGCCAGGACAGCGGACCGCGGCGCCTGCCGGGGAGGCGGCGGCTGGGGAGCACGGCCATGGGTGGCTGGGCAGCCACGGGTGGCTGGGCAGCCACGGGCTGCCTCCCAAGAAAAAAAAAAGGAAGGCCGGCGGCATTGAGGAGAAGAAGGAGATAGAGAGGGAGAGAGAGAGGAGGGATGGTGAGAGAGGAAGAGGCGGTGGGATGGAGATTTTTGGGAGGAAAAATGAACTTTTAAATGGGGGTATTTTGGTCAAAAATACAGCTTCCCGACAAAGCTGAAAACAGTATTTTTGGAAAGCTCCAAAATGGAGCTTCTGCCAAAAAGCTGTTTTCAGCTTTCCGCAAGAGCTAAAACAGCTTTTCCAAAATTTTACCAAACACTCTTTTTTACCTAAAAGTACTTTTGGAGGGCCAGAAAGTGCTTTTTGGCCCTCCAAAAGCTCCCCCAAACAGGGCCTAACTCTGACTTCATAGCTTCCAACTATTTCTCGGAATCGATATCTGATATCACCTCGTCATAGGTTTTGGGATCCTGTATGTGTTTCCTATCTCCCATGAGGAACATTTCCTTAGTATCCTCTTCAAGCATACCTAAGTATCTATCAGGAGGATGGAGACCCTACTAGATCTGCGAGGTGGAGGAGGAACAACGTATACTGGCTCTGTATGAATGGGTTCCATAGGATCCATGACTCGTTGCTTTTCAGATACTTTCTCTTCAAGATCAATTTTCCTCCTACTGCCTCTATCAAGAATAAATTGTTTTTCCAAGAAGATGGCATGTCGGCTCACAAACACATTGTGATCCTCTGAGACGTAAAAATTATATCCTAATGATTCTTTAGGATATCCTATAAAACGAGCACTTATGGTCCTAGCCTCTAACTTGTCCGCCTGTAGTCGCTTGACGTGGGCCGGACATCCCCAAATCTTGAGATGACCAAGACTTGGTTTCTTACCATGCCATATCTCATACAGTGTGGTAGGAACGGATTTAGAGAAAACTCTATTCAGTAGATAAATTGCGGTAAGTAAGGCATCTCCCCAAAGAAACATGGGTAAATCAGTGAAGCTCATCATGGACCGGACCATATCCAATAGAGTCCGATTTCTCCTCTCTGACACCCCGTTGAGTTGAGGTGTACCTGGAGGAGTCCATTGTGAGACTATGCAATTTTTCTTGAGATAGTTCCGAAATTCTCCACTAAGGTATTCTCCTCCTCGATCTGATCGAAGAGCCTTAAGGAGTTTTCCAGTTTGTTTTTCTACTTCTTTTCTGAACTCTTTGAACTTTTCAAAAGATTCAGATTTGTGTCTCATAAGATACACATACCCATACCGTGAATAATCATCGATAAAGATAATGAAGTACGAATAACGACCCCTGGCTTGCACATCGAATGGGTCACACACATCTGTGTGTACCAGGGTAAGTATTTCAGTGGTCCTCTCCCCATGTCCTACAAAGGGCAATCTAGCCATTTTTTCTTGAAGACAGGACTCGCAAACTGGATATGACTCGAAAGTCAATGAGCCGAGAAGCCCATCTTTATCCATTTTGTTTATTCTCTCCTCTCCAATATGGCCAAGCCTGAGGTGCCACAAATACTTTTGGTTTATCTCATCCCTGGATCTCTTGGATCCTTTGGTACTCACTTCTTGCTCAGACACATTTACAGATACATCCATATGCAAATGATAGAGACTGTCAATCATAAAACCACGTGCGACTATTTTATTTCTGAAATAAATAGAACAGCAGTCTTTGTCAAATGTAAAAACATGACCTTTCTATACTAGACATGAAATAGAAATCAAATTTCTGCTAGCAGCAAATACATAATAACAGTCTCTAAGTAATAAACTAAAACCAGATGGTAGTCGCAGAGGATAGGTGCCCACAGCCATAACAGTAACTTTTGCCTCGTTGCCAACCCGAAGGGTTACCGCACCTTCCGCCAGCCTTTTACTTTCCTTTAGACTCTGCATAGTAGTGCATAAGTGAGCATTAGGACCAGAATCTATAACCCAACTAGAAGTAGAGGAAACCGTAAGGTTAGTTTCAATCACGAGCAAGTCTAACATACCTTCTGAAGGTATGTCTGCCTCCTTGTTCTTCAGGCTCTCGAGGTATAAAGGACAGTTCCTCTTCCAGTGCCCATCGACATTGCAGTGGAAGTATTTTCCTTTGTCATTAGCCATTTTCTTTTGAACTTCCTTCTTTGGCTTATTGTCTTTCTTCTGCTTCTTCGCAGGCTTTCTTCCAAGTAGACTTTCTCTTGGAACCAGAAGTCAACTCAGCAGCAAGGACATTGCCCCTTGAACATTTCAAGGCTCCCTCGGCAGTTACCAACATGTTTAACAGTTCAGTCTTAGTGCATTCAATCTTATTAATGTGGTAGTTTACTATAAACTGTCCAAATAAATTAGAAAGGGATTGCAGGATCATATCTACTTGCAATTCCTTGTGCATGTTCATACCGAGCTTCTCAAGCTCCTCTAGATCTACTGCCCCTCGCGCACCTTTGCCTTGAAGAGCCTCTTGGACACTTCAAAACGAGCTGTGCGACTCTGCTCACCATACAACTCTTGCAGGTGTGCCAGTATGTCCCTAGCAGTCTTCATATTCTCATGCTGGCATTGGAGTTTATTGGACATGGATGCCATGATGTAGCACTTTACCCTAATGTCATCATCTGTCCACTTTTCATGCGTCGCACGCTGATCAGCGGTCGGACGTGTTGGTAATGTGGGGATATCATTGTCGAGCACATAGCCTATTTTCTCGCAACTCAGAACGATTTTGAGGTTTCTAAGCTAGTCTTTGTAATTGGTACCGGTCAGTCGGTTGGTCTCAAGAACACGGGTCAAAGGGTTTGAGGCTGACATTGTGATCTGCAGAGAGTAAAGATTCTAGTTAGATTTTTGTACTTGATCCTAATTTGTTCTAGAGTCTTTTAGAATAAATGTACCTCCCACTATTTTCTCGAATTTCTCACACTCCCCTGGTAGGAAAACGAAAATCCTACGTGACTAGGGTTTCTAGTGGGTACTACGGTCCCACCGATTTACATGCCACCTCACCTAACAGTTATTGATGACACATAAATAGATGAGTGTACAACTCTTGTACAATACTTCTCAAGCATGTTGCAGTGCTACTTGGTCTCTAAGTCATGAAGACCTCACTTAACAGTTATTGGTTACATTCCTTAGTTAAGTCAGACCCACTGTATAACCGTAGAAATAAAGTTGTCATTGGATCCTCACCTAACAGTTATTGGCGCCCAACCCCACCTTTACCCCTACAATATCTTATATCTATAGAGAGGTCCAGCCCCCCGATGCAACTTGCCCACTGTATCCAGCCGAGATAAGTCAACATCAGAAAGACTTTAGCAACTCTACTACGGTGGAAGACCTATGGACTTAATATTGGTTAATCATGTCTTAGTATTTGCAATCTTGAGCTCTTCATAAGAGGTAATCGAACAATTGGCCAGGTAAGCAGGTGGGAGGCTCCCCTTACTCAGAGAGTAAGGTCCTAATTAAGTAACCACCTTTCATGCTTTTCTAGACACCAATTAGATCAATTAATCTAATATGACTCGCTCATGTTGGTTCACTCTCGACTGATTGAGGAGGTTTTAGTTTAGGTCTCATTGGGATTGCTCTACTAGTTTGCATCATATGTAAATCTATCTACCCCGCTTACATTCGCATCACATGCAAACGGCACATAACAGGCAGTTATAATTACAGCAATAAATAAAAGCTAAATTTTAAATAGGTGATGATCATGGATTCTAATTAGGTCATATTACAAGCACATGCACGTCAATCGATCAGCTAGTCTTCAACTCTTGAATTGGTCCCGAGCCTTTTTGATTCGATCCCTGATCAACTCTTGATCCAATCGCCATCAACCGCTCAGATCGCCGTTCATCTCATGTACTATCTTCGACTGATCGTTGACGTACATTACATCACAGAAATATAACCAGATATAGAATAATTACATCCCTTTTAGGAGGCACGCAGGCCCCTCAAAACATCAAATAAGATGCATGCAAGCATCTGAAAATATTACATGACATTACAGATCACATCGCAGGTCTTTACATTTGATACCAAAAGAATTTGAATCCTATGATCATCACCACATGCATCAATTATAATTTTCAGATTTGAAATCTAATTGATTACGTCATCATATGAGTTGCTGATCATGCAAGACATGATTCTAAACTTTTGTAATCTCATTAACAATGCAATAGAATCATCAATCAAAACATTCAAAAATTTTAGCATGCAGAAAAATATGCAACCTGAAATTCTGCATGCATAAAAATCAGCAGGCATAATCCTTTAAATTTCAGATCTAATATGCCCTTTAATAATTAATCCTAACCTTAATCTACGAAGCCTAGGCTCTGATACTACTGTTGTGAACCCGCCCATGCCGCAGAAATTTAAAAAAAAAATTCAGATGGCAGCGGAAGTGGCATGCGCGGGATCAATATTCATCTCATGAACATTATTCAAAAACCGTTTGTAGATAGATTAGGATTAAAACTTTTGTTGCCCAGAGATGGTCACCCAAGAGGGGGGTGAATTGGGTGTTTTAAAACTTTTCGCCTAATTAAAAATAAAACACACAAATATATGCACTAAAGTAAAGAAGGAGGAATGAGAAAGGTCAATCGCAAACACAAGATTTTATAGTGGTTCGGAGCTTCCACTGCTCCTACATCCACTCCCCAAATCACCTTTGGGAATTTCCACTATAATCCAAGATTACAGTACGGTAGTTTTGCGAGTTCACTACCTAACTCGTTGTTTTACACCGGGCTCACAACAAACCCTAACACCCCCAATTTCACTTAGGCTTGGGACGCCTTTCCCTTGTTCCACGTCCCTTGACTGGAACAAGCACCACAATGAAAGAGTTTACACAGAAAAGAAAAGCTCTAGAAAAGCAAATATGGCAATGATGAACAATAGAACCCGGAAGAATCCTTTTGCCGTTGGAAGCGTGGAAAATGGTGATTCTTCCGATGTGGATCGCGTAGATTTGAGTGTGAGCTTTGAATGCACGAGCGGAAGAGAGTGGTTGAGCTTGAAATCACTTGGGAAGCTTGAAAGCACTTGATTTCTTCACTTGAATGCACTCACTCCCTTGAACTTCTCTCTCTTGCTTCTCTCTTAAATGATCTAGCTTTTGGGTTGGTGAAAAGTTGTTTTGAAGCACTTAAGAGCTCCCTTTTATAGCCCAAAAAGCAAATATAGCCGTTAGAGATAAAGTAAAAGAGATTTGAAATTCAAACCAAACCTGTAAAAGTTGTCAGTCGCGTCCCAGGCGTTCCGGGGACGTCTCCGCTTCAACGAGAGACGTCTCGGCTACAAGATTTTACTTTTTACGTTGTCTGGGGTCGACTCGGCACTTTACGGGGACGACTCTGCTTGTTTGCACTTTTTGAATGGGGACGACTCCGCTGTCTCGGGGTCGACTCCGCTTCTTTATCTCCGAAAAACATGTCCTCTGGAATTCCCTGAGAGAGCCGACTCCGCTCTTTCGGGGACGTCTCCGCTTCTTTATCACCGAAAAAAATCATTCTCTGGAAAACCCTGAGAGAGCCGTCTCCGCTATCTTGGGGACGACTCGGAAAGTCTCCTTTTTACTTGTGGGGACGACTCTGCTTGCTGTGGGGACGTCTCGCGCATATCTCTTGAAAACTGCCTTTCTGCCGCCACTGAGAGAGTCGACTCCGCTACTGAGAGAGTCGACTCCGCTGTCGTGGGGATGACTCGGCAGGTGCCGGGGACGTCTCCAACGTAAAAAAATTCTTCAATAAATTCATAAAAATTATGGGAACTTGCCTAGACATTTCTTAACAATATTCTTAATAAAACACATGAATTTCTCAATTAAATTGTTAAGATAAATGGAATTATACTCTAGTGTTTTGTATTCATCAAAATCCATTAGGGGGTCAACAATCTCCCCCTTTTTGATGATGACAAAACACTGAGTATATGCAAAATTCGAAATTTAAACATATACACAGTATTTGCTCAGATGTACAGGTATAAAGATAATTGAAAGCTAAGTTTTTTTTGACTCCCCCTTTCTTTTCCAGAAGGGCAATTATCTTAAAGCCAATATTCTTCAATTTTATCTCTTCCAATTCAACTTTTAAGCATGAATTTTGTATTTTGCATTCCAATGTATCCATATTGGTTCTACTCCCCTTATCCATATTGGTTCTATGGTTCTACTCCCCCTTTTTGTCATCAACAATGAAGGGGACAAATTATCTGTAGGTGCTTAAAGCATACTTCCTAGTAAGATTCAGCATATTTCCATGAACGACTCAAGAATATTCAAGTTGTGCTCCCCCTGTCCAAGTCATTTCTATTAATGAATTCAGTCATTCATATCACTCCCCCTTTGTTTTGGAATTCATTTCAGACTCATCTTTTTGTTTAGTATAGTTATCACAAGATGTGCCCCCTCTGTTTTAGATGCATTGTTTCTTTGTATCAAATTTGAACACTCAAGGTATGTGATGAGATTTTTATGGCACATCACAAACTCACATACACAATCACATACACAGAGTTAGAAATGTACACAGGGTTTCAAAAGAGATAGTATGTCATTCATATGTCATTGTAAACCTTTGAAGTCAGTACATAGTCAAAAGAAGAAATCATTACAAGTATTGATTTCTAATACAAAAAGTGTTTCAAAATAGCCTAGGGTTTACAAAAAGAAGATTCCTAGATGTTTACAAAGCGTCCCTTATCGGCGACGTTGCTCATAAATCCTACAAGCTGCATCTATAAAAGCATTGATTGAATCCATTAGGGTCTTAAATTGATCTCCCTGTGACTTGTGGAAGGCTGCCACAAGTGCTTCAAATTCTTCAGTTGCCATTTCAATCCTCCCTCTAAGTTGGGCAACTAAAGTGCCCACATTGCCTCCTGGGCTTGTCAACTCTTTGAGGCTCTTGGAAATGGTCTTCAAGCTGTCCTTGAGCTCTATTGATCTGAATTTTTGGGAGGCATCCACACCAATTATTTCATGTGTTGTGGCTTCAATTTGACTTCTAATGTCCTTCAGCTCTTGTAGAAGCACTTCATGTGAAGCTCTGAAGGGGGCCAACTCTGTAGAGATCATGGATCTCATCTCCTCCCTCATTTGTTGGCAAATGGCAGATGCTAGGGTGCGCATCTGATCTTCTGAAAGAAAGGAGGGCCCGCTAACTGGAGGAGGTGGTGGCATGGATGTGGAAGGTCCAGCTGAGCTGGAGGGTATATCAGGGATATCCAAGTGGCTAGGTGGAGGAGAGTGATGGTCAGACTCATGATGTGGGTTCTCGGGCTCTAGGATTTGGGCTTTTCTCTTTGGTACCTTCACCCACGACCCATCTATCTTATGAAATTCCATTCTTCTCATTGTGCCCTCATTATAATAGTCGGTGTTTCTCAAGGGCTTTGCAGGTTCATTTGTTGGAATGGGAACTTTGAAGTGTTTGAAAACTAAGGTAAAGATCATGCCGTAGGGTAAACTAAACCTAGAATACCTATGACATAGGGCAATGTAGTTTAGCATAAGTCTAGGGAGGTTTAGGGATATCCCTAGTAGGATATGGTGCATTATAACTAAATCTCGCTCCGAAACAAAATCGAAGCGACCGGTTTTGGGAAATAGGACCCGGTTGACAATACTTAAAAGAAGTCTCATCTCTGCATTTAGGTCCTGGGAATTGACAACATCAAGAGGGCCGCAGTCCTCTCTTCCTAAAAGTAGATTTAGGGCTGATTCCCTTTGGGAATGTGAGGTTGGAGCCTCACCGTCCTTAGGAATTTGTAAGACAGTGGATAGGACATCTTCATTGACTTCTACTAATGTCCCCCGGACATATGCAGTGTACCCTTGGTCCCCTAAGGCCATATTGCTAAAAAGTTCTCTAACTAGGCCGGGGTAGGTCGAGGTATTTAGGGTACAAAGGTGCTCCCACCCTTGGGCTCGGAGTCTCTCTCCAATAGAGAACCCCTCATGATCTAAAAATGAGAAATCTATGTACCTTTCGGTCGTGACTGTGCGATTTGCACAGGAAATAGTCGTGGTTGGCGGAGCAACCGGAGGAGACGGCGGGGAATGTTCTTCCCTCCGTTCCTCATCGTCGGCCGCTGCCCTAGGTCGCCTTCCACGGGTTGTCCTAGCTCTTTTGGGTGCCATGATTGGAAATCCTAAGAAAAAGTGGAGAAGGAGGCTAGGGTTTGTGATGGAGAACAAATGGAGGCTAGGATTTTCGTTTTTGGTCGGGGATGAGAGAAGATAGCTCGGGTCGGCTCGAGCTGTTTCACTTATTTTAAAACCCTAGTTCGGTCCCCGAGACGTCTCTGCGACTAAGGCGAGACGTCTCGCCTGGGGGGACGTCTCTGCGACTTGCCAGAGACGTCTCCGGCACTGAAAAATTTCAGACTGAATTTTATCTTTTCTCAAATTTTTATTTAATCGCCCTAAACAACATGATTTCTTTTGATAAACACAGAGTGAATTTGTTTGTGGTCCTCCCCATTAATAATACACCCTATAATAATTTGGTTATGATTTTTGAATTATTAATATTGAAATGAGGAATGTTTGACCAAATTTCGAATACCTATGATATAGGCTCTGAAAATATCTCTATGAAGAGTCCAAGGAAGGGTAACCATCCTCCGGAAAGTCAAACAGTTCGTCATTTAGATTAGATGGATTCATGCTTTCACTTATATTGACCTTGAGATGGATTACTAGTTTGAGTAGCAAAGCAATGCAATACAAATTCAATTCATTTGCTAGGATCATACAAGCTTAAAGCATTCCTCAAGAAATTGAATCTATCTTTACAAAGGGGCTTTGTAAAGATATCAGCCAATTGATTTTCAGTACATACATATTCAATCATCACATCATTTTTCAGCACATGATCCCTAATAAAGTGATGCCTAATCTCTATATGCTTTGACTTAGAGTGTTGGACAGGATTTTTTGTTAAATTAATTGCACTTGTATTATCACATTTAATTGGTATATTATCCATTTTGATACCGAAATCTTCAAGTTGTTGCTTAATCCAAAGAACTTGGGCACAACAGCTTCCAGCTGCAATGTACTCAGCCTCAGCTGTGGACAAGGCAACTGAATTTTGTTTCTTGCTAAACCAAGAAACCAAATTGGCACCCAAGAATTGACATGTGCCACTTGTGCTTTTTCTGTCGAGTTTGCACCCGGCAAAATCAGCATCGGAATAAGCAATTAAATTTATGTCAGATTGTTTAGAATACCATAAGCCTACATTAGATGTCCCTACTAGATATCTAAAAATTCTCTTAACAGCTTGCAAGTGTGATTCCTTAGGACATGCTTGGTATCTAGCACACATACAAACACTGAATAATATATCTGGTCTACTAGCAGTAAGGTAAAGTAGAGAGCCTATCATACCTCTGTACAATTTGCAGTCTATACTTTTACCTTTTTCATCTTTGTCAAGCTTGCAACTTGAGCCCATGGGTGTGCTGATTTCCTTTGCATCCTTCATCTTGAATTTTTCCAACATTTCCTTGATGTATTTGGACTGACTGATGAAGATGCCCTCCTCTGATTGTTTTATTTGTAGCCCAAGGAAGAAGTTGAGCTCACCCATCATGCTCATTTCAAATTCTTCCTGCATAAGCTTGGCAAACTCTTGACAAAGACTATCATTAGTAGCACCAAAAATTATATCATCCACATAAATTTGTACAAGCAATAAGTCATTTCCTTTTCTTTTAATAAAGAGGGTTTTGTCTACATTTCCTCTCTTAAATTTGTTTTCAATTAGGAAATTACTTAATCTTTCATACCATGCCCTAGGGGCTTGCTTAAGGCCATACAATGCTTTATGCAATTTATACACATAATCTGGATGTAAGTGATTTTCAAAACCTGGAGGTTGTCCTACATAAACTTCCTCCATTATATAGCCGTTTAAAAATGCACTTTTTACATCCATTTGATAGAGTTTAAAATCCATGAAGCATGCATATGCCAAAAGTAATCTAATAGCTTCTAATCTAGCAACAGGAGCAAAAGTTTCATCAAAGTCTATTCCTTCCTCCTGATTATATCCTTTGGCCACTAGCCTGGCTTTGTTTCTTATTACTATCCCATCTTCATCTAGTTTATTTCTATATACCCATTTGGTGCCTATAATTGAAACATTAGGGGGTCTTTTCATTAGAGTCCAAACTTTATTTCTTTCAAATTGATTTAATTCCTCTTGCATAGCATTCATCCAATTATCATCTTTTTCAGCTTCTTCTAGTGATTTAGGCTCTATTTGTGAAACGAAAGCAAGATAATTACTAGTATTTCTTAGAGAGGATCTAGTTCTTATACCTTGTGAAGGATCACCAAGGATTAGATCCTTTGGATGACCATGTGCATACCTCCATTCCTTAGGAAGATCTTGAATTCTTGATGGAGGTTGATCTTCTTCACCTTGCTGATTTGTATCTTCTTTGATCTCATCCTCATGTTGTTTGTCTTGTATGGAGAATTCCTTCATTCGGTCTTCAAGTATACCTGCATCACCATCTTCTTCTTTTCTAGAAGAATCTCCATTAGCTTCATCAAAAACAACATGAATGGATTCTTCAACAACAAGAGTTCTCTTGTTGAAGACCCTGTATGCTCTACTAGATGAGGAATAACCTAAGAAGATCCCCTCATCTGATTTAGCACTAAATTTGCTTAGATTGTCCTTTCCATTATTTAAAACAAAGCATCGACAACCGAAAACATGAAAATAGCTTATATTTGGTTTCTTACCTTTTATTAACTCATAAGGTGTTTTCTTCAAGATGGATCTAACTAATGCACGGTTCAAAATGTGACATGCAGTATTTATTGCTTCAGCCCAGAAATATTTTGGTAGATCCGATTCGCACAACATGGTACGAGCCATATCTGCTAGTGTGCGATTCTTCCTCTCTACCACCCCATTTTGTTGGGGTGTTCTAGGTGCCGAGAAATTGTGATTGATACCATTTTCGTCACAAAACTTTTCAAAGTGCTGATTTTCAAACTTGGTACCATGATCACTCCTAATTGCTTTTAATTTAAGATTGAGTTCATTCGAAACTCTACTATGAAACTTGATAAAAGCGGGAAAGGACTCATCTTTATGTGCAAGAAATGAAACCCATGTAAAACGTGAAAAATCATCAATAATTACAAGACCAAATTTCTTACCCCCTAGACTAGCAGTTCTAGTGGGTCCAAACAAGTCCATGTGAATTAGTTCCAAGGGTTTTGTTGTTGAGACTATGTTCTTAGACTTGAAAGAATTTCTTGTTTGTTTTCCTAATTGACATGCAGCACAAATTTTATTCTTTTCAAAGTCTATTTTTGGTAGTCCTTTAACTAGATCCTTTGTAATTAATTTAGAGATTAAATCCATGCTAGCATACCCTAACCTACGATGCCATAACCAACTAGTCTCATTGACTTTGGGATTCATGGCTACAAGACATTGGCCATCCTTCATGGTGAGATCATCAATATCTACCATGTAAACATTTCCATGCCTATGTCCTGTGAGTATGATCTCATTATCAATTGGACTACTAATTATGCATAGTGATGATTCAAATGATACTTTAAATCCCTTGTCACAAAATTGACTTATACTTAATAAATTATGTTTTAGTCCATTAACTAACAATACATTATCAATGAATGAGGAGGGTGATATGGAGATTTTACCAACACCAATGATTCGGCCTTTAGCATTGTCTCCAAATGTGACTACTCCTCCTTCTTTTGATTCCAAGGTGACGAAGAGACTCTTGTCACCGGTCATATGCCTTGAGCAGCCACTATCAAGATACCACATTCTCTTTTTATTCCCGGCTGCAAGGCATACCTACAAAATGATCACGTGAAGCTCTTAGGTACCCAAGTTTTCTTGGGTCCTTCGTGGTTAGTGTAGTTGGTTCCCTTAGGCACCCATACTTTAGTTATGTTTTTAGCTTTCACAAATGTACTCTTGTTAGTTTGGATCTTTCTTTGAATACAAGAGTAGGCTTTATGTCCATTCTTTCCACAATGAAAGCATGTAGGTTTTTCAGTTTTTACATCTTTTGCTTTTACAAAGAAATTCTTTAGATACTTTTGTTGCTTGTTAGTTTTATATCCTAATCCGGCTTTATTAAAAACAGCTCTTTGATTTGAAAGAATAAGATTTAATTTTTCAGAGCTTTGTGTAAATTTTTCAACAATTGGTTTGTACTTATGTACCTCATTCTTAAGATTCAAATTTTCTTTGACTAGTTCTTCCTTATCCTTTTTAAGAGATTCAACATTTTGTGCAAGTGAGGTATTATTATCGAGTAGGGATTTTACTTTTAGATTTAATTCCTTAATTACTGTTTTTGCCTTTTCATTTTCAATGGTAAGTTTTGAATTTTTGATTTCTAGGTTAGTAGTGTTAATATTTTTAACGTTCTCCTTTTCAATTAATAGGTTTTCAATATCTTCCTTCAGTTTTTGATTGGAGGCTTTTAATTCTTTATTTTTTGCTCCTAACATACTACAATCACCCATAAGTTCTTGAAAAGCTTCATACAATTCTTCTAAAGTAAAATTTATGGTTGGGTTTTGACATACCTCGTCGTCTTCGAACGCCATGAAGCACAAATTGGCGGTCTCTTCCTTCTCTTCCTCGGAGGATGATGTGTCACTATCATCCCATGTTGCCTTCAATGCCTTCTTCTTCTTCTTTCCAAAATACTTCTTTTGTTGAGGACATTCGGAACGAATGTATCCCGGTCTCTTGCAATCATAGCATATGATTGGGTCTCTTTCTTTTTCCTTTTCTTTTTCCCAATCATTTCTCCCTCCAAATTTCTTTCTTGGGAAGGGTTTCTTTCTTCTCATGAATTTCTTAAACTTCCTTACTATCAAACCCAAGTCCTCATCTTGGCTTTCTTCTTCACTCTCACTACTCTCTTCTTCACACACACTTGAGGTAGCCTTGAGTGCGATTGTCTTTTTCTTAGGCAACTCTTCTTCATGTTGCTTCATCGTGAGCTCATGCGTCATCAATGACCCCAAAAGTTGTTCTAGCCCCAAGGTGTTGAGGTCTTTGGCTTCTACGATTGCCGTGACCTTTGCTTCCCATGCTTTTGGCAAAGACCTGAGAATTTTACTCACAAGTTCCGGGTTAGTGTAAGATTTACCCAAGCTCTTTAGACCATTAATAATATCGGTAAAGCGTGTAAACATGCATGTAATAGTTTCATTAGGTTCCATCTTAAACAATTCATATTTGTGAACTAGAATGTTCACTTTGGACTCTTTGACTTGATTTGTACCCTCGTGGGTAACTTCAAGCCTATCCCATATTTCCTTAGCGGAACTACATGTGGAGACTCTATTAAACTCATTTACATCTAAAGAACAAAATAATGAGTTCATGGCTCTCGAATTGAGTTGAGCCATCCTATCATCATTCTCATCCCAATCCTCCTCAGGTTTGGGAACTCGAATGCCATTAACCACGTGTGATGGTTCTTGTGGTCCCTTGACTATAACCCTCCACAAGGCATAGTCTTGTGCTTGAATGAAAATTCTCATTCTAGTCTTCCAATAGATATAATTTGTCCCATTGAAGAGTGGAGGTCTATTGGTTGCTTGCCCCTCGGCAGGAACATTGTTAAAGGGTGTTGCCATCTAGATCTTTGGCTAAGACGGTTAGGTCTTTCAAGAAATACACAGAGCACCTGCTCTGATACCACTTGTTGCCCAGAGATGGTCACCCAAGAGGGGGGTGAATTGGGTGTTTTAAAACTTTTTGCCTAATTAAAAATAAAACACACAAATATATGCACTAAAGTAAAGAAGGAGGAATGAGAAAGGTCAATCGCAAACACAAGGTTTTATAGTGGTTCGGAGCTTCCACTGCTCCTACATCCACTCCCCAAATCACCTTTGGAAATTTTTACTATAATCCAAGATTACAGTACGGTAGTTTTGCGAGTTCACTACCTAACTCGTTGTTTTACACCGGGCTCACAACAAACCTTAACACCCCCAATTTCACTTAGGCTTGGGACGCCTTTCCCTTGTTCCACGTCTCTTGACTGGAACAAGCACCACAATGAAAGAGTTTACACAGAAAAGAAAAGCTCTAGAAAAGCAAATATGGCAATGATGAATAATAGAACCCGGAAGAATCCTTTTGCCGTTGGAAGCATGGGAAATGGTGATTCTTCCGATGTGGATCACGTAGATTTGAGTGTGAGCTTTGAATGCACGAGCGGAAGAGAGTGGTTGAGCTTGAAATCACTTAGGAAGCTTGAAAGCACTTGATTTCTTCACTTGAATGCACTCACTCCCTTGAACTTCTCTCTCTTGCTTCTCTCTTAAATGATCTAGCTTTTGGGTTGGTGAAAAGTTGTTTTGAAGCACTTAAGAGCTCCCTTTTATAGCCCAAAAAGCAAATATAGCCGTTAGAGATAAAGTAAAAGAGATTTGAAATTCAAACCAAACCTGTAAAAGTTGTCAGTCGCGTCCCAGGCATTTCGGGGACGTCTCCGCTTCAACGAGAGACGTCTCGGCTACAAGATTTTACTTTTTACGTTGTCTGGGGTCGACTCGGCACTTTACGGGGACGACTCTGCTTGTTTGCACTTTTTGAATGGGGACGACTCCGCTGTCTCGGGGTCGACTCCGCTTCTTTATCTCCGAAAAACATGTCCTCTGGAATTCCCTGAGAGAGCCGACTCCGCTCTTTCAGGGGACGTCTCCGCTGCCTTATCACCGAAAAAATCATTCTCTGGAAAACCCTGAGAGAGCCGTCTCCGCTATCTTGGGGACGATTTGGGAAGTCTCCTTTTTACTTGTGGGGACGACTCTGCTTGCCGTGGGGACGTCTCGCGCATATCTCTTGAAAACTGCCTTTCTGCCGCCACTGAGAGAGTCGACTCCGCTACTGAGAGAGTCGACTCCGCTGTCGTGGGGACGACTCGGCAGGTGCCGGGGACGTCTCCAACGTAAAAAAATTCTTCAATAAATTCATAAAAATTATGGGAACTTGCCTAGACATTTCTTAACAATATTCTTAATAAAACACATGAATTTCTCAATTAAATTGTTAAGATAAATGGAATTATACTCTAGTGTTTTGTATTCTTCAAAATCCATTAGGGGGTCAACAACTTTTAAAACAATTAGGAAGATCAGATCTTCACCTTGTGTGGGTAGATGATCACCGCAAATTGAAGTTCGTGGTTTAGGATGAAGGTTCGCTTGAAGCCACACACGCGTCTGGCCTCTACAGGTATCCACACGAAGTAGAGAATCGATCAAAGCTTCCTTGTCTCCCCGAGGTGCTAACTTCCTTGCAGAGACAACTTTGGATGGCTGATTTCCTTCCTTTGAATCAACTCTTGATTGTGCTTGGGAGGAGGAAGAAGAAGGAGGAATCTAGATGATGAACCAAAGGCAAGACCCAGCCTTTTTCTTTTCCCTGCGTTGGAAGAAGGAAGGGAGGAGGAGGAGGCCGCCAAGACCTTCTTCTTTTCTTCCTTGCTTGCGGCTGAAGACCAAGAGGAAGGAGGGGCGTACGGCACAAGGGAGAGGAGTTTCCAATGCCCTAGGTGCTGCCCCTTGATCCCCTTTAAATAGCTTGTGGAGCTCCTCACTTTTAGGAGCTCCAAACTAATTTCCAAGAGGGGCGCCGGCCCCTCTTTGCTTTACCGCACCAAGGAGAAAAAGAGGAGGGGCGTGCACCCCTCCCTCTTGGTTAACCCTAGTCCTCCTTTAAGGAGGATTAGGAGGTCTTCTTATGGCTAAGTCCTAATCTAATTAGGATTAGTCCAAGGTTAAACCAATTTGGGGTTGATCAAGTCCCAATTAAATTAGAACTCAATACGAATTATGACTCAATTGAACCCTTCAATCCTAATCCAATTAGGAGTCATTTTAATTCATTAGATTAATAATTAATTAGGACTTAAGAAATCCTAATCCGATTAGGACTTATTTAATTTTAGTCCTAATCCGATTAGGACTCTAATTCGAATCCGAAGTCCTAATCTAATTAGGACTTCTAGAAATCCTACTCTAAGTAGGAATCCAAGTTGGATTCAAAATCCTAATTTAATTAGGATTATAGGAATCCTACTCTTAGTAGGACTCTCAATCTTAATCCAATTAGGACTCCAAGAATCCTACTCCAAGTAGGATTCATGTTTAAGTCCAATTGATTAATTTCCATTGTTCCTTCTTCAACTGATTATCAGTCGAATTGATTACTCGTGATTTATAATCACAATTCAACCATCGGATCGGTCAATACCTCTAGTGTGTGTGACCCCATAGGTTCTATTCTGACTGATAGTGAGATATATTGTGATCTCTATCACAATATCATTGAAAACTCATTGCAATGGGTTGGAACAGTTCCAACTCAACTCATCAGGGTTTATCGATCATCAAGATATTCCCTATGAGTCTCACCATCCACCAGTGACACCTAGCAGCATGTAGTGGCTACCCAGCAGAATGGAATAATGAACCTTTAGGTACAGTATTCGTATGATACAGTCCTTCTATCGTAGATCCCTACAAGACGGAGGTCATGGATAACTCGTCAAACCCCATCGTCTGTCATATATCAAGATTTATTCAACTTAAGTTCGAGAGTGGAAAACTCTTTCTCCACTATGTATACTGCCCCGGCCGAGGTCTTACGAACTCAGTCTTATAAATCACATAGGATTTCTCCTTATCTATCAAGGTCGATAAATTCCATATAGGTGCATACCTTACTCCTATAGTGAACCTACTGCAGCCAATCTACACTGCATGGATCCATATTTCTAGAGACCATGTATACGTGCAATCAAACTATAATAACCTCACTGTGAGTAGCCGAAGCACCGCAGGTCAAAGGACCAGTCACACTACTGCAACATCAAGCAAGTCACTGACGAGTGGATAGACATCCAAGTGACTTCTTGTCTTGGTCACACTCAGTACCCTTGTTCTCTAACAAACACCTGCACTATTACTTCAGTATCTCCACACTCATCGGATCGATCACCGTCCTCGTGATGATCCATCGATCAGGAGCATTTAGAAATTAATCACCAATGGTACATAGCTCAAATTCTCAACTCTTGAGAATATGCATCATTATCTTATTAATTCCTTGGCCGATTCATAGACACATAAACAATATGAATGAAAAAGATGCATTTTATTATTTAATAATAATAAAGTCAAGTACAAAATTATGTCCCAGAATTAATAATGTGTCAGCCAGATTGGCTTCTAGGGCATACATCTAACAGCCGTAATGGGTTGAGGTGCTGGTGTTACTTGCCTTTGTGGATTTATTTCCTTCTTTGCCCTAGCCTTTGTTCTCCTCTCAGTTTGTGGAACGACATTCTTCCTCTTTGGTCCGGATGTCACTTACTTTATTCTCACCATTGGAAGATCAATCAGAACCTCGGAAAGGTTTTCTAGGGTTTTGGAGGTTTTTATTTGAAGGAGAGTTTGAAGACAGAAAGGCGCTCTAAGGGGTATGAAACGTTTCAGGTTTAACGTTTCAGAGAGAGAGAGAGAAAGCCTTTTAGAATCTGGTTCGAATAGTTTCCACTTTAGTCGACTCATTCAACTAATGAGTTGTCTCCTGTAGGTTAGGAGTCGACTCTTTTAACTTAAGAGTTGTCTCTTGTAAGTTAGGGGTCGACTCTTTTAACTTAAGAGTCATCCCTTACTACATGAGTCGACTCCTCATTCACATAAGTCGTCTCCTCAGACAGTTCAAGAGACAAAATCTTTTTATATATGATTTAAAAATTAATGGTAAACTATATAACAAATCAGCTAAAATTCAACCAATAATAGTCAATCAAAATATGCAATTTATCACTCATAATCAGTTATGAAAATAGATCACAAATGCATAATTCACCTCTAAATTTACAAAAGAGTTCTTCATTAAGAGATTTAGTGAAGATATCTGCAATTTGTTTATCAGTATTTATAAATTCCATTTTTATATCTCCATTTTGAGCATGATCTCTTATGAAATGATGTCTAATTTCTATATATTTAGATCTTGAGTGTTGTATGGAATTTTTAGTCAGATTTATTGCACTAGTGTTGTCACACCTTATAGGAACTTTATCTTGTTTTATGCCACAGTCCTCGAGCTATTGCTTAATCCATAGAATTTGGGCATAGCAACTTGCTGCAGCAATATATTCAGCCTCAGCTGTAGATAGTGCTACGGAATTTTGCTTCTTGCTAAACCAAGAGATTAAGTTTGTTCCAAGGAATTGACAAGTTCTACTTGTACTTTTTCTGTTTAATCTACAACCAGCAAAATCATCATTTGAATATCCAATTAAGTCAATTGTAGATATCTTAGAATTCCATAAATCTAAATGTTGTGTTCCTTTTAAGTATGTTAATATTCTTTTAACAACAATTAAGTGTGATTCTTTAGGATTTACTTAATATCTTGCACACATATAAACACTATGCATTATATCAGGTCTACTTGCTGTAAGATAAAGTAAAGATCCAATCATTCCTCTATACAGCTTTGAATCAAAGGATTTACCATGCTCATCTTTTTCTAATTTACAAGAAAGGCTCATAGGAGTACCTATTGATTTTGAATCCTCCATACCAAATTTCTTTAAGATTTTTTTTGTGTATTTGCTTTGGCAGATGAAGATTCTATCTCTTGTTTGCTTGATTTGGAGTCTAAGAAAGAAGTTGAGTTCACCCATCAAACTCATCTCGAACTCATTTTGCATGAGCTTAGCAAATTCTTCATTCTTTTGGTAGACGAGTTCTATCTTTAGGCATTTTATCTTCTTCTCCTTAACTTTCATCATGTTCTAAATTTTTAGATGCATAAACATCCTTTAGGGTTAATTCTTTGACTTGCTTATCGAGTTTTCCTGCATCATCATCAAGATCTACATTCTTCCTTGAAGAAGGATCATTAGATTCATCAAGATAACATGTATTAACTCTTCTACGACTAGGGTTCTCTTGTTAAATATTCTATATGCTTTGCTTGATGAAGAATATCCAAGAAAAATAGCTTCATCTGATTTTGAATCAAATTTTTTCAAGATGTCCTTACCATTATTTAGAATAAAACAGATGCAACCAAAAATATGAAAGTATGAGAGATTTGGTTTCTTATTTTTCAAAAGTTCATAAGGAGTTTTCTTTAGAGTTGACCTAATAGTAACTCTATTAAGAACATGACAAGCTGTATTTATGGCTTCAGCCCAAAAATACTTAGGTAAGTCACTTTCACATAACATTGTCCTAGCCATTTCAGTAAGAGTTCTATTCTTTCTCTCTACAACACCATTTTGTTGTGGTGTTCTTGGTGCAGAAAAGTTATGATCAATACCATTTTTAGTGCAGAAATTTTCAAAGTCATGATTTTCAAATTCATTTCCATGATCACTTCTAATCTTGATAGTTTTCAATCCATATTCATTTGAAATCATTTTATACAGTTTAGTGAAAGCTAAAAATGCTTCACTTTTGTGTGCCAAGAATAAAACCCATGTATACCTAAACAAATCATCCACAATAACAAAACTATAAAGTTTTTCACCTAGACTTGCAGTTCTAGTTGCTCCAAATAAGTCCATATGCAGAAGCTCTAAGGGTCTATTTGTGGAGATAATATTTTTAGATTTGAAAGAAGTTTTGGTCTGTTTTTCTAGTTGGCATGCAGAGCAGATTTTATCTTTTTTAAATGATAGTTTAGGCAAGCCGAAAACAAGTTCTTTTCGAATAAGTTTTGAAATTAAGTCCATACTTGCATGAGCTAATTTTCGATGCCATAACTAACTGGCTTCATTGTTTTTGGTTTTCATAGCTACCAAACAGTCCATGTTTTTCATGGTATTTGATCTAAATTAACCAAATACACATTTCCATGTCTATGTCCAGTAAATATTACACCACTGTTATTAGTACTTGAAACTAAGCATATAGATGATTCAAAAGTCACAATATATCCTTTGTCACAGAATTGACTAATGCTTAGCAAATTATGTTTTAATCCATCTACCAATAAAACATTTTCAATAAAAGTTGTTGGAGTGATCCGAATGTTACCAATACCAATGATTTTGCCTTTTCCATTATCACCAAAGGTAACTATTCCTCCATCTTTCTTTTTGAGGGACATGAATTGGGATTCATCCCCTGTCATGTGTCTAGAGCACCCACTATCCAAATACCATTTTTTGTTTGATGCTTGGGATGCTAGACTGCAAAATAGAAATTCAATTTTTTATCTTTGGTACCCAAGCTTTCTTGGATCCTTGAATGTTAGCAATGATGGTTCCCTTTGGAACCCATATTTTTTTACTTACAAGTTTTTGACTTTTAGGATTGCATGCAGTATATTCTTGTTTCAGTTTATCTAACTTAAACAGAGTAGATTTCGGTTGAACATAGGTTGGCTTCACAAATATATTTTTTAATGATTTATGTTTTCTCCAAGGATTATATCCTAAACCAGCCTTATCATACACAGCTTTCTGACTTTCAAGAATTAGATTTAATTTCTCAGAGCTTAGGGTGAATTTATCTACTATAGGTTTTAGTTTTCCAACTTCTTTAGCTAACTTCTGATTTTCTTCATGCAGTTCCTTTCTATTTTCCTGCAACAGAACATTTTCTTTTTCAAATGATTGGTTCTTATTTTTCATTTCCTTATGTTTTGAGCTAAGTTTTCTATATTCAGTCATTAGTTCAGAAAAAACATCTTTAAATTCATCGAAAGTGAAATCATATTCAGTATTCAGATATACCTCATTTTCGTATGCCATTAGACACAGATTTGCAGCTTCTTGTTGCTATTCTTCTTCTCCAAAGCTGGATTCATCACTGTCACTCCATGTAGCCATCATAGCTTTCTTCCTTAATCTTTGCGGAGACTTTTTTAATAGAGGACAGTCAGTTTTGAAGTATCCAGGCTTTTTGCACTCATAACAAATATATTGCTTCTTATTTTCTTTGCTTTGCTCCCCCTTGATTACAAGCCTTTTTTTGAAGTTTTCTCTATTTCTTCTAACAAATTTTCTGAACCTTCTTGTAATCAAGGCCATTTCCTCACTGTTATCAGATTCAGAATCCTCGCTCTCATCTTCATGTAGAGTGGATTTAAGAGCAATGGTTCTGCGCTTCTTGGGTTCATCCTCCTCAAGGTTCTGTTTCATTGAAAGCTCATGAGTCATTAAGGAACCCAGCAATTCTTCCAGTGGGAGAGAATTGAGATCTTTGGCTTTTTGAATGGCAGTGACCTTTGCTTCCCATGCTCTAGGAAGAGACCTAAGAATTTTCCGAATAAGATCACTGTTAGAGTAAGATCTATCAAGGCTTTTCAAGCCGTTTATAATATCAGTGAATCTAGTAAACATTTCAGTTATAGATTCACTGTTTTCCATTCTAAATAATTCATACTTATGCACTAGCATACTAATTTTAGATTCTTTGACCTGGTTAGTGCCTTCATGTATAACTTCCAACCTATCCCAGATTTCTTTAGTAGTCATGCAAATAGATATACGATTAAACTCATTTGCATCTAAAGAACAGTAAAGAACATTCATGGCTTTTGCATTCAGCTGAGCTATTCTTTTATCATGGTCATCCCATTCAATCTTAGGTTTGAATAAGGTGATGCCATCTACAATTTTAGTTGGTGTGTGAGGTCCATTGACAATAACAGTCCATGTTGCCCAGATAGACAACCCAAGAGGGGGGGGGGGTGAATTGGGTTTTAAAATAATTTAGATAATTAAAACGATGTGGTTGATTAATTAAAAACTATTGCAAGTTATTTAATTAATGCTAAGTGCTGTGAGTGATGTGAGGGGAAGAAGAAGAGAGACAATCCAATGCAAACACAGAGTTTTATAGTGGTTCGGAGCTACCCCTTGCTCCTACGTCCACTCCCCAAGTCTCTCTTGGGAATTCACTATAACCCCCTTGGATTCCAGCCGGTTGTTTTGCAAGCTCACAACCAAACTTGTTGTTTTACGAGCTCACAACGAACTCGGTCGGTTTTCCCAGGCTCACCGACTAGAACCAACCCCGATTGTTTTTCCGGGCTCACAATCAAACCCTTACACGCGTTGGTTTTTAACTTGGCTCACCAACCAACCTTAGTCCCCTTGATTCAATCCCCCGATGGAACCAAGTAAATACAAGTTATAGAAAGAAAGGAAAATAAGCTTCTCAAAAGCAGATGTAAAACAATATAATCAAAAGAGGAGTTTAGAAGCCCTCAAACGCTTTTAAGCTGAAGTAGAGGAATGGCTTCTTGAACTCCGGTCTCCTCTCGAATGAGTAGTCGACTTGAATGCAGGAGGAGGAGGCTTTAATTGCTGGGAAGATGTAGTTGGTTGCAGTAAATGCTGATCTTCCCCTTTTTCGTTGAAGAGCACGGTCTTCTGTGGAATGGTTGAAGCTTGAATATGACCGTTGGTGCAGAGCTTGAAAGCTTGAATGCTTGGAGTGGAATGGTTGTTCTCTGCCTTGCTACAGTCTTCTGTGGCTATTTAAGCCAACCCCCACGAAAACTAGCCGTTACACTGCTTTTTCTGTCCGTTCTGCACACTCTGCGCAGCCTGACAATATGACCGTTGGTGGGTTGGAGTCGACTCGCGCGATCAGGAGTCGACTCGGCTGTAGCGGGAGTCGACTCAAGCTTTTCCGGAGTCGACTCGGCAACTGTTCCAAATTTGAATTAAAGTTGCCGTCACGACTGGGAGTCGACTCGTCTTGACCCGGAGTCGACTCGCCAACTTCTGGAGCTGACCTGGCAATTTTGGAGTCGGCTCATCCACTGAAGTCCGTGGATCGAATTTTGAATTTTGTCTACTCGAGTCGACTCGACTGTCCTTGGAGTCGACTCGAATCTCAGAGCCCGAACTCCCGATTCTCTGTCTTTTGGCTCATCCAGTCTTGGAGTCGACTCGAACTTCCTTGGAGTCGACTCGGCTCTCAGTTTCCGAAAGTTGGTCTTCTGCCTTTTGACGTGAAGCTTGTCTTGGAGTCGACTCGAGCTGTCTGAGAGTCGACTCGAATCTCAGACTCGAAAACTGCTCTCTGACTTTTCTTTGTGTACCTCTTGGAGTCGACTCTTACTACCCTGGAGTCGACTCGTTGAGCATTGGAGTCGACTCGCGCACTTCAGGAGTCGACTCGTTGACAGGTTCTGAGATGAGGCTTTCTGTTCTTCTTTCTGTTCTCAGTCGGAGTCGACTCGTACTAGTCTGGAGTCGACTCGAGCTCGTGCCAGTGAACTTGATACGCTTGGAGTCGACTCGTGATACTCGGGAGTCGACTCGAGTCTCAGACTTTGGTTCAGCAGACTTCTTAACTTATCCAAAATACTATGAACCAAATCTAGAGACACTTGGACAGGATTTTCACTGAAACACTCAATTGATTTCATTAGTAATCACAAGATATACTCAAATGCTTTGAGCTCATCAAAATCAAATGGGTTTTAATCAATCACTCCACAATCTCCCCCTTTTTGATGATGACAAAACTTTGAGTATATGTAAAATGACTTGCTCAATAAATAATGAAATAAAATCCATAAATGAATTCAAATGTCTGATAATTTAATTTATCCAAGTTTGAAAGGAGTGAAACAGCAAATTTCGGAGTTAAAGCTCCCCCTTTCATTTGGAATTATATAAGCCTTCATATTATGTAATCAATTGTTTGGCTTATATGTCATTAATGATTTAGCTTGATTAAAATTCAGATTCTCCCCCTCAACATATGCATTCAACTATGTTTTGATTCTCTGAATTTCCTTTTAATGCTATGAAGTTTTTGAACTGAATTTTTGTTTTTAGAGGGAAAATCTGTCAATTTGTTCTTGAGTAGGATTCAGCTAATCTCCGAATATCCCTTGAATAGATTCTGAAGATTACTCCATTAGGAGCCCCAAAAGAGAGATAATGAGCCTCGAGGTACCGAATCTACTTAGAACAAATTTGTGTGTCTTTTTATTGATTTCCATTGATTTCTTTTACATATTTCATCCATATTTCTCCCCTTTTACATATTGTATACATATTTCTCCCCCTTTTTGTTATCATACGAAAAAGGAGGTAATCACACCCAATCAATGGCACAACCAATCATCAAATGGCACAGAAATGAAGATAAGATGTCTACTCATTGTATTGATATGAATGTGAATACATTTGAGCATACAATACGTAAAGCAAAGCAATACAAAACAAAGCAAAAAGAACATCTATGGTCTCCTCGATGATGCATCTCTCCCTCTCGATGATGCATCTCCTCCTCTCGAGGATGTGGCTCCTCCTCTCGAGGATGGTGCTCCTCCTCTCAATCGGCTCTGCTCCATGAGGAGGGTGACTGCATCTGTGACATGGCCAAGCTGTGTGATGATAGACGTGGTGGCTCTGCTATGTGTAGTGGAGAGCTCTGTCACCGACGCCTGAAGCCCAGTCACCGATGTCTGAAGTGCGTCCAGCTTGTCGATGAGTACATTCGCCAAGCGCTCGGCCCCCTCGGTGGTGGTGTGCATGTCACGACCTATCTCCTCTCGCATCTGTCGAGTGGAGCTCGTGACCTCACTCATGCTGTGGAACTGGGCCTGGACCAAACTCCGGACATTGTAGATCTCTTCCCGTACATGAGCCGTCATGTCAGTCACGGCTGTCAAGGAAGGGACCAACTGAGAAGATACGGGTGCAGGAGTGGGAGCAGGCACCGCACCTCGGAGCTCCCGAAGCAGCTCATCCCTCACCTCTCTGACTATCTCCTGTCGCAGCTCCCGGAGCTGCTCAGGATCAATCCGGACCGCCATAGAGGGTGGTGCCGAGGAGGAAGGTCCGGCGGAGGTGGTAGGAGCAGGAGGAGTGGATGGAAGGTCTGGATGGTCTGGAAGGTCTGGGTAGTCTGAATCGGGCTCAGGACTGGGTGAAGGTCTGGTGGTCTGAGCGGTGAGGGTAGACTTCCTAACCCATACCCCCTCTCTCTTCCGAAACCCCATCCTGTGCATGGTCCCCGTACACAAGCGATCTGTCCATCGCAATGCACGAGAGGGTTCCCTCTCAGGAATGGAAATCTCGTACTCCCTAAAGAGAAGAGTAAAAATCATGCCGTATGGGAGGGTGAGCCTAGGTCTATCTAGGGGCTCACACATATACCTATATATGAGTTTGGGGAAGTTGGCCGGGGTGTCCTGAAGAATGTAAGACATAATAGCTAGGTCCCTCTCATTTACAAAATCAAATCTTCCTGTCTTAGGGAAGACAGACCTGGACAGAATACTCAAAAGGATTCTCACTTCAACAGGAAGTGAGCTAGCAGATACCTCGTCTAGGGAGGACTGAGGTGGATGCCCTAAGACGACCGTAAGGGCCTCAACTCTATCCTCAGGGTGTGCGGGAGCCACCCCTACTAGTGGAAGGTGGAGGATGTGGCCAATAAGATCCTCCGTGACAAACACAGGGACACCGGCTACTGTGCCCTCGATACCCCCATCTCCCCGATGGACGGTACCGTAAAACTCTCTAACGAGCCCTGGATATGTGGGGAGGTCCAATGTAAGGAAGAACTCTAAGCCCTGGGCTCTAAGCCTATCACCTATGGTGAACCCTTCCCGGGAGAGGAAGTCGAAATCGACATACCTCCCGGTGGAGACGACCTTCCCGGCCAATGGCCTCGCGGGAACCGCCCTAGGCGGGGAACGAGCCGGAGGTGGTTGCCTCGCGGGATCGTGCCGCGCCTTGGAGCGCCGCTCGGGACCGGCCTCGGGACGGGACCTCTTCCTAACCACGGTCTTACGAGGCATCTTGACCTAAACGGGAAGAAACACCTAAAGGACGGATAAAGGTCGACGGAGGAGACTCGGGACGGACAGAGGTTGGAGACGATCGGAGACGACCTAGGAACGGACGAAAACCCTAAGAACCGGTGAAAAATCGACAGAACAGAGGTTGGAGACGATCGGGGAAGACCTAAGAGTCGGCTCTAGGGCTTTTTGAACAGTGGCGGCTTAAAAGAAAAGTGTTTGCGAAACGACAAACCTAGGGTTAAAAAGTCGGATCCCGACTGCGAGTCGACTCCCCTGAGTCGCGAGTCGACTCGACCTCGAGTCGACTCCAGAATATGCGCGAGTCGACTCTCCTTATGCGCCTGTAGACTTCGAGTCGACTCCCGACAATGTGCGAGTCGACTCCCCATCAGCTGCCATCTTTGCGAGTCGACTCCCGCAAATGCGCGAGTCGACTCCCCCTTAGGAGCCGGCTCTAAAACTTACTCGAGTCGTCTCTAACCTTGGCACGCACCTAAAAGTCATGCTATAACCGTGCCAAATGAGGAAAAATCACCTAATTGGGATCTGATTTGATGATCATTGAATAGAAACTCTATTTTAACCGCATTCTAATCATCAAAATCAATTAATCTAGTGGAAACTCCCACTAGAATGGATCAATCACTCCTAATCCCCTCCTAAGCACGCTAAACCTCTCTTCACTTAGGGGTTTTGTAAAAATATCTGCTAATTGATTATCAGTACAAACAAATTGGAGTGACACATCACCATTCAATACATGATCTCTTATGAAGTGATGTCTTATCTCAATGTGTTTAGTTCTTGAATGTTGAATTGGATTTTTAGTTAGATTTATGGCACTTGTATTATCACAATTAATGGGGATTTTATCTTGTTTACTGCCATAATCTTCTAATTGTTGTTTAATCCACAAGATTTGAGCACAACAACTCCCGGCTGCCACATATTCAGCTTCTGCAGTGGATAATGCAACCGTGTTTTGTTTCTTGCTAAACCATGAGATTAGGTTTTCTCCTAGAAACTGACACGACCCGCTGGTACTTTTTCTATCAAGCTTACATCCAACGAAGTCTGAATCTGTGTACCCTATTAAGTTTAGGCTAGATTCTTTAGAGTACCATAGCCCTATGTTCTTAGTTCCTATTAAGTATTTAAAAATTCTCTTAACTGCAGCTAGGTGTGATTCTTTAGGATTAGCCTGATATCTAGCACACATGCAAACACTAAACATAATATCAGGTCTACTTGCAGTAAGATATAGTAAAGATCCTATCATACCTCTATAAAGTTTTTGATCTACAGATTTACCTGATTCGTCTTGATCTAATTTGCATGATGAGCTCATGGGGGTGCTGATTGATTTGTTTCCTTCCATATCAAACTTCTTGAGCATCTCCTTGACATATTTTGCTTGATTGATGAAGATGCCTCCTTCAGATTGTTTGATTTGAAGCCCGAGGAAGTAGTTCAGCTCTCCCATCATGCTCATCTCAAACTCACTCTGCATCAAATCAGCAAACTCTTCGCAGAGGTGATTGTTAGTAGCACCGAAAATGATATCATCAACATAAATCTGTACTAATAGCATCTCCTTATTTTGCTTTTTCAGAAATAATGTTGTGTCTACATTTCCCCTAGAGAATTCATGTTCTAATAGGAATTTACTAAGTCTCTCATACCATGCTCTAGGTGCTTGTTTTAATCCATAAAGTGCTTTGTTCAGTTTATACACATGATTAGGGTATTGATGATTTTCAAAACCAGGAGGTTGTTCTACATACACTTCCTCATTAATATACCCATTTAAAAATGCACTTTTTACATCCATTTGAAATAGTTTGAAATCCTTAGAGCATGCATATGCTAATAATAGTCTAATAGCCTCAAGTCTAGCTACGGGAGCAAAGGTTTCATCAAAATCTATGCCTTCTTCTTGATTATAACCCTTTGCCACTAGTCTAGCCTTATTCCTTATAACAATTCCATTTTCATCTAGCTTATTTTTATATATCCATTTTGTACCTATAATTGGATATTTAGAAGGTCTCTCTACTAGATTCCACACTTTGTTTCTAGTAAATTGGTTTAGTTCTTCTTGCATTGCATTTATCCAATTTACATCATTTTCGGCTTCTTCTATATGTTTGGGCTCAAAGTGTGAAACAAAAGCTAGATGGTTATTTAGATTTCTAAGTGAAGCTCTAGTCCTAACCGGTTGAGATGGATCATCTAGAATGAGTTCCTTAGGATGCCCGTGAGCATACCTCCAAGCTTTTGTTAGCCCATGATCCACAATAGCCTCTTGGCTTGATGATTCTCCTTCAATCAACTTTTGATTATCATCTTGTAATCCCATCTCATCTATCTTTTCCTCAAGTATTTCAACATCATCATCAAAATTAACTTTCTTACTAGAGGAGATGTCACTAGAGTCATCAAATACTACATGTATAGATTCTTCTATGACTAAGGTTCTTTTATTAAATACTCTATAGGCTTTACTAGTTGTAGAATAACCTAAGAATATTCCTTCATCAGATTTAGGGTCAAATTTTCCTAGATTATCTTTCCCATTATTATGCACAAAACACCTACATCCAAAAACATGAAAATAATTAACCTTTGATTTTCTGTTTTTCCACAGTTCATAAGGTGTTTTCTTTATAATGGGTCTCAATAGAACTCTATTTAATATGTGACAAGAGGTATTAATGGCTTCTCCCCAAAAGTACTTAGGGAGGTTACTTTCACATAACATAGTTCTAGCCATTTCCTCTAGTGTTCTATTCTTCCTTTCCACAACTCCATTTTGTTGTGGTGTCTTAGGTGCTGAGAAATTATGGGTTATCCCCTTTTTACTGCAAAATTCATCAAATGATTGATTTTCGAATTCGGTACCATGGTCACTTCTAATGGCTATGACTGAAGACTCTCTAGCATTTGTTACTTCCTTATGGAACTTCTTAAAAACAGAAAATGCTTGATCCTTATGTGCTAGAAACATGACCCATGTGTACCTAGAGTAATCATCTACTATAACTAGACCATATTTATTTCCACCTAGGCTTGTTGTTCTAGTTGGACCAAATAGGTCCATGTGTAGTAATTCTAGAGGCCTAGAAGTAGAGACACATTTTATGGATTTAAAAGAGTTCCTAGATTGTTTGCCAAATTGACATGCTTCACATATTTTGTTCTTTTCAAATTTTAATTTTGGCAAACCTATCACGGAGTCTCTTTTAACTAGTTTAGTTATTGTGTCCATGCTTGCATGACCTAACTTACGGTGCCATAACCAACTAGCATCATTATCTTTAGTTTCATTTACAACTAGACATTGGTTATGTTTTGCAAGATCTTTTAGGTCTACAATATATACATTTCCACGTCTAATTCCTTTAAAAACTAAACTATTATCATTAGGATTTGTTATAATGCATAGTGATGGTTTAAACATAACATCATATCCTATATCACATAATTGACTAATGCTTAACAAGTTATGCTTAAGACCATCAACATATCTAACATTATCTATAAAAGTAGAAGGGGTGATTTGAACTTTACCAATACCAATGATATGACCTTGGTTGTTGTCTCCAAAAGTCACAGCACCTCCCTTCTTAGCTTCAAGGGTGAAAAATTGATCTTTATCACCCGTCATGTGCCTTGAGCAGCCACTATCCAAATACCAGCGGTTTTTGTTGACCTTGGCTGCAAGACACTCCTACACAAGCAAATCATGTCATCTTAGGTACCCAAGTTTTCTTGGGTCCTTCATGGTTAGTCAAGTTGGTTCCTTTTGGAACCCATACCCTTTTAATTTTCCTTTTTGTTTTACTTTTCCTATAGTCACATGCATTTGCCTTATGTCCTATAGTTCCACAACAAAAGCAGGTTATTTTCTTAGTTTTAGTTTCTCCAGCTTTAACAAAGAAGTTACTAAGCAGTTTTTGTTTATTTCTTGGTTTATACCCTAAACCCGCTTTATTAAATACTGCTCGTTGACTATTTAGTATCATGTTTAATTTTTCAGAACTATATGTAAATTTTTCAACTAAGGGTTTGTATTTGTTAAGTTCTTTAGTTAGTGTTTGATTTTCTGCTTTTAGATCATTAAGTTCTTTTGTAAGATCCTTATCTAAGGTTTGTTTATATTTTTTAAGTTCTGAAATTTCCTTAGTTAGTTTTTCATTATCTTTAGTTAAGGTGTTAGTCTTTTGAGTTAAAAGTTGGTTGTTTGTTTTAAGTTCAATATTTTCTTTGGTGATTAAGTCCTTATCCTTAACTAATTTATCGTATTTATGTAGGTATGATTGATTAGCTATTTTCAGTTCTTTATTCTTAAGATTTATAGCCTTATATTCTACCATTAACTCATTAAATGCATCATAAAGTTCATCAAAAGAAAAATCAAGATGCGTATCGGAAGTTACCTCGTTTTCGTTGGCCATGAAGCAGAAATTGGCCTTCTCTTCTTGTTCATCATCTGATGAGGAGGATGATGAGTCGGAGTCGGATAGTGTAGTGACAAGAGCCTTCTTCTTCTTGTACTTACTCCCCTTCTTCAGTAAGGGGCACTCTGCTCTTATGTGACCCGGCCTCTTGCACTCGTAACACCCAATCCCCTCGTTTTCCCTTTCCTTACCTTTGTCCTTGCGGTAGAAATTTGAGGGGCCTCTCCTTTGATGATAGGACTTCTTGTGGTTGATGAATCTCTTGAACTTGCGCACAAGAAGAGCCTCACCATCATCTTCCTCATGTTCTTCTTCTTCACTGCTGCTACTGCAGGACAAGTCCTTGTTAGATGAAGTAGATTTAAGTGCTATTACCTTTTTCTTATGGGAGGACTCTTCTTCGCTGTGTTGCTTCATGGTTAGCTCGTGAGTCATTAGGGATCCAAAGAGCTCTTCGAGTGGAAGCTTGTTCAAGTCTTTAGCTTCTTGGATTGCCGTCACCTTGGCTTCCCATGACCTTGGTAGACAGCGAAGTATTTTCCTGACAAGATCACTGTTAGTATAGCTCTTGCCAAGGCTTTTTAGGCCATTGACAATGTCAGTAAACCTAGTGAACATGCTAGTGATTGTCTCATTAGAATCCATTTTAAATAGTTCATACTTATGAACCAATATATTAATTTTGGATTCTTTAACTTGATTCGTGCCCTCATGGGTCACTTCAAGTCTATCCCAGATCTCTTTTGCAGAGTTGCAAGTAGAGACCCTATTGAATTCATTTCTATCTAAGGCACAATAAAACACATTCACAGCTTTAGAGTTTAATTGTGCCTTCCTCATGTCATGTTCATCCCAATCCTTTTCTAATTTGGGTACTTTCACACCCTCTACATATGTGGATGGGATGTATGGGCCATTCACTACAATGGTCCACATCTCATAGTCTTGGGCTTGGACGAATATTCTCATCCTAGCCTTCCAGTATGAGTAGTCGGATCCATTGAAGAAAGGGGGTCTTTGGGTGGACTGACCCTCAATGTGAGAAGATCCAAATGGGGTTGTCATTTTGATCCTTTAACTCTTGAGTGGAAGAGTTTTTGGCTCTGATACCACTTGTTGCCCAGATAGACAACCCAAGAGGGGGGGTGAATTGGATTTTAAAATAATTTAGATAATTAAAACGATGTGGTTGATTAATTAAAAACTATTGCAAGTTATTTAATTAATGCTAAGTGCTGTGAGTGATGTGAGGGAAAGAAGAAGAGAGACAATCCAATGCAAACATAGAGTTTTATAGTGGTTCGGAGCTACCCCTTACTCCTACGTCCACTCCCCAAGTCTCTCTTGGGAATTCACTATAACCCCCTTGGATTACAGCCGGTTGTTTTGCAAGCTCACAACCAAACTTGTTGTTTTACGAGCTCACAACGAACTCGGTCGGTTTTCCCAGGCTCACCGACTAGAACCAACCCCGATTGTTTTCCCGGGCTCACAATCAAACCCTTACACGCGTTGGTTTTTAACTTGGCTCACCAACCAACCTTAGTCCCCTTGATTCAATCCCCCAATTGAACCAAGTAAATACAAGTTATAGAAAGAAAGGAAAATAAGCTTCTCAAAAGCAGATGTAAAATAATATAATCAAAAGAGGAGTTTAGAAGCCCTCAAACGCTTTTAAGCTAAAGTAGAGGAATGGCTTCTTGAACTCCGGTCTCCTCTCGAATGAGTAGTCGACTTGAATGCAGGAGGAGGAGGCTTTAATTGCTAGGAAGATGTAGTTGGTTGCAGTAAATGCTGATCTTCCCCTTTTTCGTTGAAGAGCACGTTGCAGAGCTTGAAAGCTTGAATGCTTGGAGTAGAATGGTTGTTCTCTGCCTTGCTACAGTCTTCTGTGGCTATTTAAGCCAACCCCCACGGAAACTAGCCGTTACACTGCTTTTTCTGTCCGTTCTGCACACTCTGCGCAGCCTGACAATATGACCGTTGGTGGGTTGGAGTCGACTCGTGCGATCAGGAGTCGACTCGGCTGTAGCGGGAGTCGACTCAAGCTTTTCCGGAGTCGACTCGGCAACTGTTCCAAATTTGAATTAAAGTTGCCGTCACGACTGGGAGTCGACTCGTCTTGACCCGGAGTCGACTCGCCAACTTCTGGAGCTGACCTGGCAATTTTGGAGTCGGCTCATCCACTGAAGTCCGTGGATCCAATTTTGAATTTTGTCTACTCGAGTCGACTCGACTGTCCTTGGAGTCGACTCGAATCTCAGAGCCCGAACTCCCGATTCTCTGTCTTTTGGCTCATCCAGTCTTGGAGTCGACTCGAACTTCCTTGGAGTCGACTCGGCTCTCAGTTTCCGAAAGTTGGTCTTCTGCCTTTTGACGTGAAGCTTGTCTTGGAGTCGACTCGAGCTGTCTGGGAGTCGACTCGAATCTCAAACTCGAAAACTGCTCTCTGACTTTTCTTTGTGTACCTCTTGGAGTCGACTCTTACTACCTGGAGTCGACTCGTTGAACATTGGAGTCGACTCGCGCACTTCAGGAGTCGACTCGTTGACAGGTTCTGAGATGAGGCTTTCTGTTCTTCTTTCTGTTCTCAGTCGGAGTCGACTCGTACTAGTCTGGAGTCGACTCGAGCTCGTGCCAGTGAACTTGATACGCTTGGAGTCGACTCGTGATACTCGGGAGTCGACTCGAGTCTCAGACTTTGGTTCAGCAGACTTCTTAACTTATCCAAAATACTATGAACCAAATCTAGAGACACTTGGACAGGATTTTCACTGAAACACTCAATTGAATTCATTAGTAATCACAAGATATACTCAAATGCTTTGAGCTCATCAAAATCAAATGGGTTTTAATCAATCACTCCACAGTCCATAAATCATAGTCAAGTGCTTGAATAAAAATACGCATACGAGCTTTCCAATAAGTAAAATTTGTGCCATTGAAAAGAGGTATCTGTTGGTAGATTGTCCTTCGACAATAGAGGATCCCATAGTGGCTGCCATGATTTTTAACTCTTGATTGTTAGATCAAAAAGTTACTGTGAGTACCAGGCTCTGATACAACTTGTTGCCCAGAGGTGCAGCTCAAGAAGGGGGGGTGAATTGGGTGTTTTAAAAAATAAAAATGAATAGAGTATGAGTTATTGTTATCTTTCAATAACTTGTAGTTTTGCAGCGGAAATAAAATTGCACAAATGAAGCAGTGAATAAGATGAGGAAAGCAATTAGTAATATGCAGTGGAGGAAGAGAGAAAACCACAAATGCAAACACCAAGATTTATAGTGGTTCGGTGCACTCCCAGCACCTACGTCCACTCCTCAAGCCTAGCTTGAGATTTCACTATAACCCAACAGATTACAGCCTGATTGTTTTTCAGGCTCACAATCAAAAATCCAGTTGGTTTTCCCAGGCAACCAACCGAAAACTTTTTGTTTTTCGGGATCACAAACAACCCAGTTGGTTTTTAGATAAACCAACCAAAAACTTTACACTGTTTGTTTTCCCGGGCTCACAAACAACCCAGTTGGTTTTCAGACAAACCAACCAAAAACTATCTTCCTTGTTGAATACTTCCAATTCAGCAACTTCCAATCAAGACTTGGAAGGGCCTTTACAAGTTTCAAATGAATGAAACTGTTACAGCAGCAGTTAATCCAACTAAACGAATGCTGTAACCAGAGAACTTAAAGCTTCAGAATATAAAGAATGAAACAATAAAAATGAAGGCTGAAGCTGATGAAGAGGTTGGCTGTGGAAGGATGTTTCAATGCTCGAACAGCTGCTTTTCTCGATGTAGTGAGAAGCTTTGACTGATTTCCTCATGGGAGAAGGTTTCAGATGAAATGCCGGTGAGGATGATGAACTGTTAAGCTTTTTCTTCTCTTTTTCTCAGTGGAAATCTTTTTGTTTTCAATAGAATCTTTTTCCTTTTCTTATTGTTTTCCTTCTGAGGTTTCCTCATATTTATAGACAAATTCTTCGACGAGATTTGAATTTCTTTCTTTTCATTCTGATGAGAATCTTTTTCTGTTACAGAAGAAGACAAAAGTTGTCGCAAGCTTTCCGTTGTGGTCCCAGCAGTACAGGGGTCGACTCATGTAACTCAGGGGTCGACTCATGTTTATCTTGGATCGGCACTTCAAGATATTGAGACGGTTCTTGCTGTGTCATCTTCGAAGGGTCGACTCTTTAATCTTAGGGTCGGCTCATCTTCTTCAGGAGTCGCCTCTTTAAACATAAGAGTCGACTCATACTATAATTTTCTGGCTGACGCTAAAACTGAACTGGGGTCGACTCTTCAAATGCAAGGGTCGACTCTTCAATTTCGGTGGTCGACTTATTTTGAACAAGGGTCGACTCTTCAAACTTTGTCTCAGGCGATAAAAGCTTTCTGTTTACTTTGAACTACACAAGGGTCGACTCATGTTTTGCGGGGGTCGACTCATTGACTGTGCTTCTTGAATAAAACATACCAGAATCAACTTAAACTTGTCCTTTTTGCTTAGGGGTTGATTCAAGTTTTTCAAATAGAAAACCTTAGACTTCATCTCTTATCTCCATGGATTAGATTAAGATCATTTTCCTTTTAGAACATATCTAATGAAGTGTTTGTGAAGAACTTATGATTTTGCAGTGCTTCATTTCTTCTGATTTTTCTTGACTTATAAAACTTCACAATTAAGCCAATATCATTAGTACACAACATTATCTCAAGTGTTTTGTAATCATCAAAATTCATCCTTTAGGGTTGACACACATCTTAGAAGCTCTTCATGTTCCTCCTTACTCTTGGAGTAGATCGAAATATCATCAACAAGTACTACTACAAACTAGTCCAAGAAAGGCCTAAACACCCTATTCATGAAGTCCATAAATGCAGCTAGGGCATTAGTTATTCCAAATGGCATCACCAAAAATTAATAATGTCCATATTGAGTCTAAAAAATAGTTTTTGGCGCATCCTCTGCTTTGATTTTTAGCTAATGATAACCTAATCTAAGATCAATCTTAGAAAATATTTTGGCTGCTTATAGTTGATCAAACACATCATCGATACTAGGTAATGGATACTACAGTTACCTTGTTTAGTTTCCTATAATCAATACAGAGTCGTAGGCTCCCATCCTTCTTCTTTACAAATAGTATTGGAGCTCCCCAAGGTGATGATACACTAGGTCTAATAAAATCCTTATCTAGTAATTCTTGAAGCTGCTCTTTTAATTTCTTCAACTCTATGGGAGCCATTTAGTATCTATACCTGATACTAAGTCAATGGAGAACTCAATCTCCCTATCTGGTGGCAATACTAACAAATCCTCTGGAAAGACATTAGGAAACTCATGTACAATAGGGATGTTGTCTAATTTTTGTGCCCCTTGTTGCGTATCTCTCATATTAGCTGGATACTCTTTACAATCCTTTTTTAACATTCTTCTAGCCTGCAAGGTAGATACTATTAGTGGAGGGGTAGTTCCTATACTTCCCACAAAACTGAACTCCGGCTGATCTGGAATGCAATGCACATTCATGGATAAGAATTTTTTATAGAATTTTTTTATTTTACAAATATATATATTAATCTAATCTTTTAATCCATGAAGCTATTTGTTGATAGAAGCTTATTTTTAATCAAAAAGATATTTGGATAAGTGAAACGGTAAATTAGAAAACTTTAATTTCTGTAGCATTCCAGAAAAGATATTACCTTTTTTGTAATAGGATTAGGATAGAAGAGCCTATAGTTCGAAATTCATGATGTGCATGCTCGATTTTTTGATTAGTTTTGTAGGATTTTCTTGAATTTTGGAGAGCATATAGTTTTTTCTCTCTTATCCATTCAGTAGGTATATATATGGAGATATACCAATAGAGTTTAAAGTAAGTCACCTTCCTAGCTAAAAGGACCCCTCGAATTCTAATATGAGAGGCATTGCAGGAGACTTCAAACACATTCTTGGAGTCAAGTAGACATAGGATTGTGGTTATAGTCATGAGCTACTTGATGTCTTCAGAGGATTCGATTAGCAACCTTGGTCTATTCGAAGGTTCCCTTTTTCATGCACTCCATGATTGAAGCTATCATGATGCTAAAGTTATGAATGAACTAGTGTAGAAAGTAGCCAATGTATAACAGCTTCTAACTTCATGGATGTTGGCAGGAGTTGGCCGTTTAGTTATTACTTTAATTTTTAACCAACTTTTGTTGGTAGGAGTTCACAAATGTCTTCTCTCATCTTAGGGTCTTCCTGACTTGCTGAAGGTGGTCCAAATGCTCCTCCAGAGTCTTAGATAAGATTATTGTTGAAGTAGACAATACCAAACTTTCCTATGAATAGCTTCAAGATTTGGTTTATGACTATCATAAATTTGCTTGATAAACCAACAATATCACAAACCACTCATCTAGCCCCTCCTTTTTTTTGGAAGGTCATTTTCCATTCATCTCCTGACCTATTTTAATTTGATAGTGGCTGCTCTTTAGATCAATCTTTGAGAAAATGACTTATTCGCTAGCATGTCAATCATGTCATCGAGTGTTGGTATTAGGTCTAATACTTGACAGTTATTTTGTTTATGGCTTGACTATCAATACACCTTTAACATACTTCTTCAGTTCTTAATAGTTGGGGCTCATCCTATTCTGCAGTAGATCGGCAATGAAACTCTAAAAAGAAGATTAATGGCATGCCACATGTCCCTCATGGGAGGAATCCATCAGGGAGGTCCTCAGAGACCATGTCCTTGAAGCTTGACAAGAGTTATTGAATCTCGACAAGAGTTATTGAATCTCTTGTGGATCTTCTAGTTCTTAAGGTGCCTTGGTCTCTCATGCTATCAAGCAAAGGTGAGCAAGTCTTCTTCCCCTCCTTCTTAAACTGTTTGATGGAGAGAACTTGGAGCTTAGCTAACTTCTTTAAGTCTAACTATGTCCTCTTCTTTAACTCCTCATTAGGTCTAGGCATTAGCATAAACCTTTTCTTGTTCAAACTGAAGGTGTAGATGTTGTCTTAGTGATATGTGACATCACAACCATAAAATTATGGCCGCAAAAGAAAAAAATGGGCTAACCTTCACACGTGTGACATCGCATCAGAACTTTCTGCCCCTTATTCCACCTGAAGGAGATAAGGCATTAGTAGTTGACTAGAATGGTTTGGTCATTAACTCAAGCAACTGGTAAGGAAGGGGTGATAGATGGTCTTGACCCCAAGCCTATCTACGAGCTCTTTGGAGGCCACATTCTCATTCCAAGCACCGCTGATAATAACAGTTATATAACAATCCTGACAAAGAAAGTGACAACAAAAGATGTTTCTTTTTCTATCCTTTTTTTCCTCCTGAAGGTTATCAAGGACTCAATGAAGAATGAGAAAGTGATTGCTAGAATCTTCCTCTTCATCCACAATGGTTTGCCCTCCTGCAACTCCTCAAGGTCTTTGTTAGTAGACTCAACTTCATCTTTAGGCAACTTGGTCCTTTTTACAACTTAGCTAGTAGTAGTTCAAAGATTTAGTGGGCATTGTGCAACCATGTATCCATATCCCTTGCACTTATAGCATTCGATGCCAGATTTGGGTGTAGTAGGGGAGGTTGGGGTCTTCATCTTCTCAGCATTAGGCTTGAATAGCCTACCTTTGTTGAGTGTTTATGTGGCTAGCTTCAATGCAGCTTGTGCTAGGCATAGGTTTGATACCTATTTTGGAAAGCCAACCTGCAGGCTTTGTTTCTCAAGCACTCCTTAATCCTCTTGGCCACTAGATAGGCTTCATTTAAGGTTTTTTTTCCTAAGGGGACAACCATCTTTGTCATGCATGTCCTGGCTAAATCCGTAATGAAATTCGTCAACCTACCAGTTCAAGGTCTCAAAGAAGTGAACTCGAAGGGAGCTTGTTGAACTCTTCTTGGTACTCCTTGATGTTGACCCTGTATTTGATTTTCATGAACACAAAACACTTGAGTATATATCTCATTGTACTAATAAATTTCATTAAGTGTTTCAGAAAAAATATCATAAAAATTCATCATAACAAATCTCAAGAAGTTTAAAGTTGAATTGAAAGAGTTCTGATTCTCAAAGTGCCTGGAACAGTCCTTGAGTCGACCCATGGAAGTTTTGAGTCGACTCTAGCATGAAAAATTCTCAAATGACACGCTTGGTATGCTCACGAGTCGACTCCCACAGTTCATGAGTCGACTCCCTCAGTGAAAGATAGAAACACAATTTCAGAAGAATAGTTCATTAGTCGACTTCCACAGTTCATGAATCGACTCCCTCAGTGAAAGACAGAAATACAATTTCAGAAGAATAGTTCATAAGTCGATTCCCGCAGTTCTTGAGTTGACTCCCACAGATAAAGACAAAAGAACAATTTTAGATGAATAGTAGACGAACCGACTCCAACAGTCCGTGAGTCGACTCTCTCAGAGAAAGACAGAAACATCTCTTAGATGAACAGTAGACGAGCCGACTTCAACAGTCCGTGAGTCAACTCTCTCAGAGAAAGACAGAAATTCAGTTTTGAAGATCCCGAGCTTGAGTCGACTCCTCAGCAAGCTCGAGTCGACTCCCGACTCAGCCGAGCTGACTCCAGATTTTCCATATGTCGACTCAAAATCTGCTGAAAGCTCAATAGCTAGTTTTGCACGGTGTCAGAATGGAGCCAAATCCTTTCTAACGGCTAGTTTTTGGAGTCTAACGGCTAGAAGAGTGTTCCCTCATTCTCAGAAGCCATAAATACAAGGGAACTAACTTGGATTAAAAAGATTGATTGGAAATATTGAAGGAAGCTCAACAACCACAAATTGAAATCGTTAAGAGAGCTACCAAAATAAAGCAGGAAGTGTGCATTCAAGTTTGAAGCATTCAAAGCTTTTACTGCAGCAATCAAGATCAAGTTCTTGGCGCTAAAAGTTGGCGGATCTCCATCGACTTTATTCAAAGCTCCAACAACCAATTTATTGCTCATTTCTATCTGAGTTTGTGCATTTATTTTTTCGAGCAATAATTTTTCTGTTCTAATATTTTCATATTATTCTTGTAACAAGCATTGAAACTTGGGGAAGGTTTAGACCAAATCTGAATTGGATTGGGTAAAAGATTTTAGTTGGTGAGCTTTTAGGAAGAAACTAATTGGGTTCGTTGTGTTCCAAAAAAATAACGAGTTGGGTTGTGAACTCGAAAAACAACCACATTGTAATCAAGAAGGTTATAGTGAAATTTTCAAGAGTCTTGGGGAGTGAACGTAGGTGTAGGGATAGCACCGAACTACTATAAATCCTTTGTATTTGTGTGTGTGCATTGCCTACTTTGTTTATTGCATTTACATTTTAGTCATTTACTTAGAATTGTTTTATTCCGCTGCACTTAGAAGAAAAAAAGTTTTGAAAAATCCAATTCACCCCCCTCTTGGGTTGTCTTCTGGGCAACAGTTGAAAATTTTGGTTCATTTATCATGTTGAATCATCCAATTGTAGAGGTTCTAGTAGTCTGGAAGATATAGCAATCCTTCAACTGCTCTATTATTCGAGCCTATTGATGCAGACGAGGATGGGTACTTCCTGAATCTTAGATGGATGGTGGCTGATCTCTCTTTTGTTTTCCTTTTCTTTCTTCTTCAATAGCGAATAGGGTTCTTGGGGTGGAGGAAGGAGGAAGATGATGGATGTGGCTAAGAGGTTTAATTGGGTTCAGTGGGTTCAATGATTGCTGGCTGAAATCGAGGATGGTGCTAGCTTGGATTAGAGGCGGATGGACTTTGGTTTGGACCCAAAGTTGATTGGGTTTGGGCATGAGGATTGTTGGCGTGAATGAAGAAGAGGAGTCCTAATGAGATTAGGACTCTAGGGTGGCTTGGGCATGAGCAAAGGAAAGGGGTATTGGCGTGAAAGAAAATTAGGATATCTATGAAATGAATGAGAGAGTCTCCCCCTCACTCAATCCAATGGTTGGCATGAAGAGCTGGATGGAGTCTCACTTATCCCTCTTCAGCCCCTCTTGGCGTCCACCAAAGAAAAAAAAGGAATCTCTTCTTTCACATGAAAGATCACAATTTGTTTTCAAAACTCTCCAATCTGAATTTTATTCTTCAACCTTGTTTATATAGAGCAAGAGGTTTGAAAAAGTAGGACTCTAACAATATGAAATTTAAAGAACTCATACTTCAACAAAGACTCCTACTAAACATGGACTCTTTTAATTTAAGTCAAGCAATTGACTAAATCAACAAGCTAACTAAGATTCTCTCTTGACATTGGACTCCTCTTGGTGCATGGATAAGATCTCAAATCAAATTGGCACGCCCCATGAAAAGAACTTTCATGCTGCCTTGCGCATGCCATGAAGAATGAGTCAACATAAGGAGGAAAATGTGATTAAGAAGTCTTGCACACTACATTGTCAGAAGCCTTACTCATGCCTTGATGAAGTCCACGCACACCCGTTAATTCCCATCCAAAATTCAGACTTTGAATGGGTCAATAATCTAGGTAACTAGGACTCCAAATTGTCTAGGACTCTCAAATCAACTAAGACTCCAAAATATCTAGGACTCTTTCTAACTTTAGACTGAAAATTCAGGACTCAATCTAACATTGGACAAACCCAATGTTGGACGTAAACTCCTAACTTAAGACTCCTAATCAATTAGGACTCTCTAATTGACACTTGACTAAGAGTCCAAATCAGCTAAGACTCTTTTACATGACACATGGACTCATTACAAAGACTCCAAATAATTTAGAACTCTTCAACGCTACTAGGACTCAATATAATTGGGCTTTGAAATATTGGAACCCAATGTAACTAAGTGCTGAAAATCTTGGACCCACTATGTTGCCCAGAGGTGCAGCCCAAGAGGGGGGAGGGGGTGAATTGGGTCTTTTAAAAAATAATAATGTGATGTGAATGAGTTAGTGTTATCTTCCAATAACTTGTAGATTTAGCAGCGGAATTAAAGTTGCACAAATAAAGCAGTGAATAAGATGAGGAAAGCAGTTAGAAATATGCAGTGGAAGAAGAGAGATAAACCACACACAAACACCAGAATTTTATAATGGTTCGGTGTACTCCCAGCACCTACATCCACTTCCCAAGCCTAGCTTGAGATTTCGTTATAACCCAGCAGATTACAACTTGATTATTTTTCGGGCTCACAATCAAAAATCCAGTTGATTTTTTCAGGCAACCAACCGAAAACTTATCACCGTTTGTTTTTTCGGGCTCACAAACAAACCAGTTGGTTTTCAAACAAACCAACCAAAAACTTTACACCGTTTGTTTTTCGGGCTCACAAACAACCAAGTTCGTTTTCAGACAAACCAACCAAAAACTTTTTTCCTTGCTGAATACTCTCGATTCAGCAACTTCCAATCAAGGCTTGAAAGAGCCTTTACAAGTTTCAGACAGTGAAACTGTTACAGCAACAAATAATCCAAATAAATGAATGCTGTAATCAGAAAACTTTAAGCTTCAGAGTATATAGAATGAATCAATAAAAATAAAAGCTGAAGTCGATGAAGAAGTTGGCTATGGAAGAATGTTCCAATTCTTGAACACCAACTCTTCTTGATGCAATGAGAAGCTTCGATTGATTTCCTCGCAGGAGTATGTTTCAGATGAATGTCGGTGGGAGGATGATGAACTGTTTATCTTTTTCTTCTCCTTTCTTTTGTGGAAACTTTTCTTTCTTAATAGAATCTTTCTCACTTTCCTTGTTATTTCCCTTCTAAGGTTTCCTTAAATTTATAGACGAGTTCTTCAGAGGATTTGAATTCCTTTCTTTTCGTTCTGATGGGAATCTTTTCTGTTATAGAAGAAGACAAAAGTTGTTGCAAGCTTTCCGTTGTGGTCCCAGCAGTACAGGGGTCGACTCATGTAACTCAGGGGTCGACTCATGTTTATCTTGGGTCGGTACTTCAAGATATTGAGACGGCTCTTGCTGTGGTAACTTCAAAAGGTCGACTCTTTAACCTTAACGGTCGACTCATCTTCTTCAGGAGTCGCCTCTTTAAACACAAGGATCGACTCATCCAACAATTTTTCTGGCCAACGCTGAGATTGAACTGGGGTCGACTCTTCAAACGCAAGGGTCGACTCTTCAATTTTGGGGGTCGACTCATTTAGAACAAGGGTCGACTCTTCAAACTTTGTCTCAGACGGTAAAAGCTTTCTGTTTAATTTGAACTACACAAAAGTTGACTCATGTTTTGTGAGAGTCGACTCATTGACTGTGCCACTTGAAAGAAACATGCCAGAGTCAACTCAAACTTGTCCTTTTTGCTTAGGGGTCGACTCAAGTTACTCAAACAGAAAACTTTATACTTCATCTTTGATCTTGATGGATTGGATTAAGATCATTTTCCTTTTAGAACATATCCAATAAAGTGTTTGTGAAGAAATAATGATTTTGCAGTGCTTTATTTTTTCTGAATTTTTCTTGACTTATAAAACTTCACAATTAAACCAACAATCATTAGTACACAACATTATCTCAAGTATTTTGTAATCATCAAAATTCATCCTTTAGGGTTGACAATCTCCCCCTTTTTGATGATGACAAAATCATTGAGTCTAAAAAAATTTTGCAATAAATTTTAGAGCAATTGTAAGAGTTTTGTAATGAAGTTTAGAGCACATATGACAATCAGAGATATATGCATAATTTTAACAAGTTGAGGAGAAAATCTTTTCCTATCAATTACAAACATTTAAATTATGCAGAGTTCTTTTTCTTCTTCTTTTCTTAAAATTTTTCTTGGCAATACCATTACCATTATCATTTAAATCTCTCCCTATATATTACAATTAATGTCATATATACTTTGGAATTCTTTTCTTCTTTTCTCATCTCAGTTTGGAATTTTTTTCATATCTCTCCCTTTTTGTCATCAACAAAAGGAAGGATAAAAAATGTTATTTCAATTTTCCTCTTTTTGTAAGCTTAAGAATTAAGGATTAATTAATAGTTATGTTAAGGAGAGAACATATATCAGACGCAATATATTTTTAATGTATCAGAGCAATATACAATTCAAGAAAACATATATTTCAAGAAAGATAAATATTCATTGCAATTGATAAATAAAGTACACTTGATAAATCAAAATACAATTAGTATCATGCTCAGTCAATGTACAAGTGTGCCAAACAGATATGAAACGCAGCTCATTATAAAGTTCTTTTTTTTTAAAAAAAAATATGGGGTTCAGTTTAGGTTCAGTCTAGGTTTAAGGTTTTGAAGATGAAGGTCCAGACTAATCATCCTTTTGCTCTTCTATCAGCTTATCAATCTTGTTATTTAGTGCAGAAATAGATTCAGTAAGCTGAGTGTGTTCTTCTTTCAATTCTTGTATAGAGCCTTGAACTGAATTTCTGTAAGTCCTTAGTTGCTCTTCAATTGCAGCAATTCTTCTTTGCTGATTGGCTGCAAGTGTTCTCAGTCCTTGAAGCTCCACTTTGATTTCTTTGGTCAAATTAGTGAGGTCATAGACTGAGTTCCAGTAGACTCCAGAATTGAACAGTGCTTTAATGATGTTATCTCTAATAAAGTTTAACTGTCATTTCTCAAGTCTGAGTGGTGGATCTGAAGGTTTTTGAATTGGAGAAGGTTGACTGACTGGAGGCTCTTTTGGAGGTGCTTCAGTAGGGATTCTTTTGCCTTTAAGTGATGTTGGAGTGTCTTGACCACTTTCATCTTGAATTCTTTCTTTTATGAATCCATTTGCCCTCAGTTTTGACAAATTCCATTCTCTTCAGTGATTTGTCATTGTAGACATCTGAATATAGTAACTCCTTCTTGGTCTCCCCTTTTAAATTTAAATTGAAGTAACTGAAGACTAATGTCAGAACCATACCATAGAGAAGTGAAGCTCCTTTTCTCTGTCCTTGAGCTTCCATGTATCTAATCATTAAGCAGGGTAGGTTCAGTGGTAGTCCTTGA